>NW_012152729.1:5079493-5091890 GCF_000956105.1 Propithecus coquereli | reverse complement strand
TTTCTATTTTTAGTAGAGACGGGGTCTAGCTCTTGCTTAGGCTGGTTTCGAACTCCTGAGCTCAAACAATCTGCCCGCCTCGGCCTCCCAGAGTGCTAGGATTACAGGCGTGAGCCACCGCACCCGGCCAGGAAGAACTTTCTAAGCACTACATCAAATGTGGAGAACTTCAAATAAAATCTTGATAAATATTAAACTTTAAATAACCATTTGACAAAATGCTCAATATCCTTAATTTATAAATAGCTCTTCCATATTAATCATATTAATGTTACTTTTTGTAACAAAGTGAGGAAAGGATACAAATAAGCAATTTAAAAGAATTATAAGTGGCCAATAAGCAAGAAAAAAATGTTCAAATTTATTTGTAACCAAAGAAATGGAAATTAAATTGGCAATCAAATACTGCTATTCATCTGTGAGATGGCAAAGACTATATGCCCAGGGTAAGTGTGTGAGTGTTTGAGAGAGTGAGAAGACCAGCAAGTAGGGCTTAAATGACACAACTTTCTAGAAAACCATTTGCCAATAGGTATCAAAGGTTTTAAACAGGTTCATGTGATTTACCTATGAACCCCAAACTTGCAAATTCATCTTAACTATATTAGGGCAAAAAAGTCTAAGTATTAAGGATGTTCTTCCTGACATTATTTAAAATAGCAAAAAATTGGAAGCAAATAAAATGTTAAATAAGGAATTTGTTAAATAAAAGTGTATTTCCATAACGGAACATTATGCAGTGATTAAAAACAATGATGCAGTTGTATATTTAACATGGAAGATACTCTTGATAATTTAAACCAAAAAGAATGACTTTAAGGGCTCTGTTTTCCCCACCCACACATCACAACATACATGCATATATGAAAAATAGTCTAGAAGAATTTATACCCAAGTATCATAAATGCTTACCCATGGGTGGGCTGCATCACAGATTTTTAAACAGTTTTATTGAGCTATAACTCACATACTATAAAATATACCCAATTGAAACGTACAATTTAATCACAATGTAATTTTAGAACATTTTCAGCACTCCAAAAAAAACCCTCACACTCATTAGCAGTTATTCCCCACTCCTCCTCGAGCCCTTGACAACCACCAATCCGCTTTCTACCTCTATCGATTTGCCCATTCTGGACATTGCATATAAACAGAACTACAGAATATGTGGCATTTCATGCCTGGCTTCTGTCATTTAGTGTAATGGTTCTAAGGTTCATTCATGTTGCAGCATGTATCAATACTTCATTCCTTATTACTGAATAATATTCCATTACACAGATACACCACCATTTTATTTATCCTTTAATCAGTGATGAACATTTCTGTTGTTTCTACTTTTTGGTTATGAATGTAGCTAATTTGCAAGCTTTTGTGTGGACGTGTTTTCATTTCTCTTTGGTCATTACAATTTTTTTTTAATTGCCTATATCTTCTAGTTTTTCTGCAACAAATACAATTTAAAAGGCTTAGCCGGGCACAGGAGCTCATGCCCATAATCCTAGTACTCTGGGACGCTGAGGTGGGAGGATCGCTTGAGGTCAGGAGTTCAAGACTCCGTTTCCATAAAAAATAGAAAAATTAGCCCGGTGTGATGGCATATGCCTGTAGTCCCAACTACTTGGGAGGCTGAGGTAGGAGGATTGCTTGAGCCCAGGAGTTTGAGTTTGCAGTGAGCTTTGATGACACCACTGCACTCTAGCCCAGGCAACAAAGCTAGACCCTATATCAAAAAATGAAAATAAAAACAAAACCACAAAGGCTTAAAATGGGATATTGCAAAAGTTAGCATCAAGCACTTGAGTTCCTGGGCCAAGAAACAAAATCAAGCGTAGGTGAGCTCCTAGTACACAGAGAAAAACAAGAATCACAGAACAGGCCGGGCGCGGTGGCTCACGCCTGTAATCCTAGCTCTCTGGGAGGCCGAGGCGGGTGGATTGTTTGAGCTCAGGAGTTCAAAACCAGCCTGAGCAAGAGCGAGACCCCGTCTCTACTAAAAATAGAAAGAAATTAATTGGACAACTAAAAATATATAGAGAAATTAGCCGGGCATGGTGGCGCATGCCTGTAGTCCCAGCTACTTGGGAGGCTGAGGCAGAAGGATCGCTTGAGCCCGGGAGTTTGAGGTTGCTGTGAGCTAGGCTGACGCCACGGCACTCACTCTAGCCCGGGCAAAAGAGTGAGACTCTGTCTCAAAAAAAAAAAAAGAATCACAGAACAAGTTTCATAATTCACCTAAAAAGTACCCCCAAAATCCAACATTAACAAGAATCTTTCAAATTACATCAAATTATGCTTGTAGAATATTTTGCGCTGTCCTTATTAACCATTTCTCATCCATATTTATGCCAACCTGGGTGCTTGGAATGACCCATTTTTCTAAATCTATACCCATCACACCCGATTTCACTCATCTGGCTGGCTCTGGTGGGGACAAAAATCCTCCCACCACCATGTTAGAGAAACAACACAGCCAGGGCCAGCTCTTCCGTAGCCAGTCGGTGAGCTACGAGCAGCCCAAACTCACTTTGTCTCCCCTTTCAGAGAACAGATGACATTAGCTGCCGCCAGTAGGTACCATCTCCTCAAGATCATGGAATGCACATACCTATATGTTATGTTGCACACAACCTTCATCTGCTCCAAAAGGCTGGAAATTCTGGAAAGGATCCCGAAGGACAGGAAGGCGTTCTCAGGTGATCACATCACCACCCAGCTATGGGCCCCAGCCAACACCACCCAGAAGAAAAGGGTATCAACTTTCCAATGAAAAAGATGCACTTCAATCCAACCAATAACGTGGTAGTCCACAAGTGGAAAGTCTTTCACGATTAAATTAGAAAAATCAGAATTTAAGGAAGCTCACTAAAGTAGGTATTTCTGGGGATAAACGCCAGTATGAATTAGTGAGAAATGTGAAGCATGAAATCTTTTAACAGATTAATGGCTATCAAATAAATTGACAAAACAGAATTAAGGGAATAAAGTCAAACCTGGTGAAAGTCTACAGAATCGTATGGTTAATAGATAAAAGCAGCCTGCCAGAACAACCTCTTACTCAAGGTGAGATTAATATTGTTATACTGTGAGTTTAGCATGGGCAACACTGTGAGACCCCACCTCAAAAAACAAAAACAAGAACAAAAACTGGCAGCAGTGCCCACTAGTTTGAGGGCTTACTAGATGCCTTTATACCCATTATCTCATTTTATACTTAAAACAACCCTGCAAAAAAAAATTACTATCTCCACTTTACCAATGGTGAGAGATTTACCAACATAGGGCTCTAAGTGACGTGGCCAGGGTCATGTACAGCCCTTAAGAGCCATTTTGGACTTGAACCTAGCCAGGTCTGTCTAACTCAAAGCCTATGGTCTTAACCTTCCCAGTATCTGCTACTTTGTCAAACAGGTCCTCCTGCAGGGTTTCAGTCACTCCTCAGCCCACCCCCTCCTGCAAGTTTGTTATTGAGAGGGTCTTAGAAACACTGGATATTGTTTGGGTGACCAAAAAAAAAAGAAAAATTAAAAAGAGAAAAAAAAAAAGGAAACACTGCACAACTGAGATACCAGTGAATGAGACGCTAACCTTGACCTTGCCCTACACCCATGGAACACACATTTTGGTTGGGAGAGGTCTATAAGGTTCTCTTAAGCTATCTGTCTACTATGCTGTCAATTTAGGACGTGACTCTGTATACATTTTCTTATGGACAGCACAAAGTTTATCTTACAAATAGTTGGGACACTAAAATCTGTCACAAAAACTTAAACAAAATGCTTCCAGTTATCTTGAGGTTTTAGAGCTTAAATTTAAAATATCATCCATCTCAAAAAAAATAAAAAATAAAAAAAATAAAATATCATCCAATTTTTCTCAGCTTTCGATGCTAAGACAAAACCAGCTAAGTTTTCAACTGACATCAACTTTTCCAGATCAGCAACTCTCCTTTTAATTTTTCTCCTTTAGGAGTCTGTGCCCGTTAGTACAACACATGGGACATTCTGTCAGGAGAACCTTCCCCTCTTCATGCCCCAGGGCACACCATAGAGCGGCCCTGCCAGGCAAGGTGACAGCTCAGGCCTCTTCCCACAGGGCCATACTTTCTCATGGCACCCACACACACCCAGATGGAGCCACGCGTGGCTTCTGCTTGGCTCCTCGTAGCGCTCTCCCTTCCCTCTCCCTCTCAGCAGCTGTGATGCCTGCAGGGTTCTCCATCCACAGCAAAGAAGGGCAAAGCCTCAGACTGTGCTTGTGCGTCTCCCTCGCTGATTCCCTCTGAGCTCTTGCACACGCTTATTTGCAAAGAAATATCAAGAAAACCAAACAATATTAAAATTCCTTTCTCATTCAGCACAGTAAGGACAAGTAACACAGTCCAGGGAAGGGGGTCTGGGACTGACCAGCCCTGACTTTCCCATGCCAAATGACAAAGGTATCCAAACAAGGCTAAGAACCCAAACCACAGGGAGAAAAGGACACATTTCCAGTCACGACTTTCTGACCAAACCACCAAACCCTCCAGGTCCTCCCGGTTGCTTTGAATTTAATAATATTCCTAGGCTTGGCCAGTTATTGGCATTTTCATTCATATTTTCAATTCTTTCAGAATCAATATTTCTGTAAAATGGCTTTTGTGTCCAGTCTGAAAAGTATGTAAATGCCTTCATTGTATTTTCTTTCCAACATTCTGCAAATATCAACATGACCAGTCTTCTCAGATCATCACTAAATTGAAATGACATCTTTAAAAGAGCCAGAATAATCTTGTTATGATGATGTTATGATCTACCATTAGTTAAGATTTAATTTACTTTGTAGTTTTATTCTACCCGGTACAGAAATTTTAAATCTCACAGTCGAATTATCACAGAATACGTAAGGATAAAAATGAACTAGAACCAAACATGCCACAGAGAGATTCCGGCTTTTCATTGGAGCCAACCAGCACACGATACTTTCATAGTTGGAGAGGTGACTTGTACTCACGGTCAGGTTCCAGTTGATCTGGGGGATCCTCATGTGAAGGTTGAGACTGAACATAACCAGCAAGACTCCAGTCACCACAAGCGCACTGCAGCTGACAAACTCAAAAAAGTAGAGGCCTTCGCACGGGGAGCACTCCATGATGGTCTCTATGCAGATGAACGCAATCAGGGCCAGAACCTAGGAAGAGAATTGGAAACATACATGTATGTGCATGTTTAGTACACATCTGCAGACATGTGTGCCCGCCCTGCCTAAATAAAACTGAAAAACAACAATACGCGGCAACAGAGTTTTCCTCTGGGGACCCCCGTGTAACTGTCAGAAATTCAACCTGCTTCAATTCTTACAGAAAGAAGAGGCGTGACCCTCATGGTGTCCACTTGATGGCATCTGCACTACCCTGGTGGTTCATGCTGAGGTCACGCAGGTTAACTGGGACCCCTGATGGTTTTAAAGAATGATTGGTATGATCTCCTCTTCCCCCAATTAGGGTCCCTAAAAACAAGAGACCCATTTAATTAATTCATATGCTATTTAAAAGTAAATCATTGGACTTGATCACAAGAGAGACTGGCAGCTTTAAAAAAAAAAGACATTTAAAAATCTACCAATAATAGAATCAATTTCTTTCTGAAGAGCCAAAGTAACATTCTAGCAATATGCCCCAAGAGTTCAGAGATCATAAAGTCAAACAAATCTCAATGGAAATTGCCAAGCGAACTTTTAGAGGGACATTGCAGGAGAGGGCAGCGGCCCAAAGGCTGAGCAAATGGCTCTGTGATCAAAGAAAGGTCAGGTGGTCTTGAGCACCTAAAACCAGATCAGTCTTGGGCTCCTGGCTGTCGCTGCGTTCACCCAGCGTCCCAGAGCCGGCCACGTGTGAAGTCTGTGCTGCAGCTTCCAGGCTGCCCCTTCTTCCCAGTCAAGGAAGCACAAGCAGTCACCTCTGTGGGTCCTCTCGAACCACAGACATCGGCATCCCCAGAGAGCTTGTCAGAAATGCAGAATCTGCTGCCTCTCCTTGACCCATAGCATCAGAATCTGCTTTCCGACAGGGTCCCCAGATGATTAACGTGCAAGAAGCATCCACAGCACAGGCTGTTCTGGGGCCCTTCTCTGCCTACTGAAGTCCTGTTCATGCCGTTCAGTGCTCCCCTCAAGGCTGCCACCCCCTGTCCATGCCTTGTTTCTCCCTGCCAGACATTATTTTATGCCACCCTCTCCCAGGAAAGCTTGCTCATCTGCGATTGCATTTCTCTGCCTCCTGAGCTTTTTGGGGGCAGGGCCAGTCCATCCCTCTCTACTCCCAAGGCATCAAGCACAGTAGCTTGCACTTAGCCAGCAAATGGGGGCTCAACGAGCCACTAAAAGACCCACACCTACAATGCCTGACATGCTTGCCAGCATCTTCAGATGAAATGAAACGTGGTTCTGTTTTTTTCCCCCGTCAATACTTTTATATGGTACATCTTTCCAAACAATATGTGGTCCTTTCATACTCTAAGCATGTTAAAGATATGAGTTTTGTTGGTCAAAGGATATAAAAACTTCAGTTAGATAGGAAGAACAAGGTCAAGAGATCTATTGTACAACATAGTGACTTATTAATAACAATGTATTGTATTTTGAAAATAGCTCAGAGTGTAGATTTTGTGTTCTCATCACCAAAAAAGGTACGTATGTGAGGTAATGCATATGTTAATTAGCGCTCATTGAGCCATTCCGCGTTGCATATGTATTTCAAAAGATCATGTTGTACACAGTAAATATATACATGTTTTATTTGTCAATAAAACAAAATATATGGGTCTTTAAACACACACTTTGTGCTTCTCCTAATGGCTCTCCTTATAATTCCCTACAGAACCACAGACTTTAATCCTGCATCTGAATTTCATGCCCAACTTGCAATCAATTCACAAAAGAAACAGTTCTCATAGGGGAAACTCCTAAACTTTCCCTTTTTTTTTTTTCCCACCCCTGTAATCGGATCTAGTAATCTTGGGCAAGAAATAACACACTGTACTGATGAGTTACAAATGTTTCTGGTATGCTAACTTCAACCATATTTGTGTGGGAAGGTAACACCTACGTTCTTAAATATTAAAATAAAAATGGCTTCAAGAATATGCAAATCTACTAGGTCATTTGATATAGCAGTGAACAAAACAGGGAAAAATGTCTGCTCTCTAGTTCACAGTCTAATGAAAGAGAAGTTTTTGAAAATTAAATAAAAAATAGAGTAAGTCAGACAGTGATAAGAACAAAGGAGAAAAACTAAAGCAGAGAAGGAGAACAAGGCGTAACCAGGGCAAGGGTGTTTGAAAGTCTAGACAGAGTGGCTCTGGAAGGCCGCCCTGAGAAGGTGCTATTTGAGAAGGAGTTGCCGGAAGCAGGGGACGGCAGTCCGGAGGAAGAGCGTTTGATGCAGAGAGGTGAAGGCCCTGGGACGGGGCACTGGGGAGACTCTCAGGAGGGGAGGCCAGCCCTGTGGAGTCCATAGGTGCAGCGAGGTCAGTGGCTCTCCCTCTGAATGCCGTGGACGTGCTAGACAGTGGCATGATCTCATCTGGCTCTTACAAGGGCCACCAGCTACTGTGTGGAGAACAGAGAGAAGAATGAAAAGGCCCTTGTAACATCCTGGTGAGAGATGGTGGTGGCTGCACATCCTGGTGAGAGATGGATCAGGGTGGGGGCTGCACAGATGGTGGGACATGCTGAATTCTAGGTGTATTTTGAAGGCAGAGCCCACAGGCTTTGCAGACAGATGACTGGATGGGAGAGGAGGAGCAGAGGCGAACGGGACACTACAGTTTTGGCCTGAGCAACTGGAAGAATAGCACTGCCATCCCTGAGATGGGGAGGCCCACAGGGAGACAGGGTTGGGGTGGGGGTGTCAGGAGCTCAGTTTTGGACATGCTGAAGCTGAAATGCCTATTCAGCTTCAACTAGAGTGGTTACTGGATATACGGGTCATGAGTTCAGCGGAAAGGTCTGGAATTGAATTGTAAGTGGGTGTGAGTATAGACAGAAAAAAGGAAGACTAAGTGCAAAGCCTCGGGCACTCCAACATGTCAGTGATAGAAAGAGCCAGGCGACCTGGATTTAAATTTCAGCGTGTCAGTTACTGAGTGCGGCAGCCAGTCTCCAAGATGGTTCCCAACATCCATGCCTTCCCAGGATTCTCATCCTGTGACACACAAAGAGCCACTGTGGTTTCTGCCTTGCATGCTCATACTCCCAGTATGTTTTCTCTCTCTCTCTCTCATCACTCACTCTGGGGAAAACCAGTGCCATAGCCATATCGGGACAACACACAAGCAGCCCTATGGAGAGATCCAAGTACCAAAAAACTAATGCCTCCTGCCAATGGCCATGGGAATGAGCCATCTTGGACGTGGGTCCTCCAGCCCCAGGCAAGATGACAGAGCCCCAGCTGGCAGCTTGACTGCGATCTGAGAAAACCTGACCAAAACCACTCCAAAATTCCTGGCCCACAGAAATTAAAAGATAACAACAGTTTGTTGTCTTAAGTCACTAAGTTTTAGGGTAGTTAGTTACACAGCATTAATTAATACATTAGGGGAAGAAAAACCTCTTATTGTTGAAAACATTAATATTGTAATTAACATAGATTATCTATTACTCACTGATTACAGGTACCTACAAATCAAGCACTATACAGGCACTTCTCATTCTTTGCCATTTAGTCCCCCAACACCAGCTCATTTTACAGACAAGGGAAATAAAGGTCCTATGACGTACACAGACAGCAAGAAGCAATGCTAGGATTTGGTCGCCAAGATTGGATCCTCGGTCTTTCAAGTTCTTACCCCCTCACTATATTATTTCCCAATCAGTCCCTCATTTAGAAAATAAAACTTAATACTTGCCTTCTTTGCATACCCAAATAATAATCATGTGCAAAATCAAAACAAAAATGTATGTAAAAGGGCTCTAGAAATGGTAAAACACTACATACAAAATAAGGAAATAACATGTTATAATCTATGCATATGTAGTTTTTAAACTATAAAATCATGTATTAATATATTTTGTTTTCTAGCCTGCTTTTTCTACTAAAAAGTATATCTGCAGGCATTTCCACATAAATACAAATATACATGTTAGTTTTAACTATTATTTATATAGAGATAAATACATAAATACACACATACACACATTTATACATTACCATAATTTAATAAATCCCCTATTGATAGCTATTTAAGACGGTTTCTAATACTCTGCCATTATAAGCAGAACATTTTTTCCTGTCTGACATTTGGCATAGCAAAATGTCAAATTTTCCTCTAGCACAGTGAAATCTAATAATCACTGCTGAAGTAAATGCTACCTATTGACCAACAAGAAGAAAGTAAAGACTCAGACAAAGTTACCCTGGAAGCCAACAATTTCAAGGCAACCAAAGAGTCAAAACTAATTCAACTTACAACAACCTGGAAGTAGACAAATGTCACATGTAAAAATAGTACAGAGATGTCCAAGAAGATGTAAATAAGGAAAAGCTGTTGCATTTGCTAATCAGCAGATCGTGGGTGTCCTTGGAGAGAGCCCTTTCCATGTAGTACCTACCAAATGACCTGGAGTAAATATTTACATAGTTGATAAGGAAATTAATATTAAAAGGCTGTCAGATTTCCACAACTAGGGACTTTGCAAAACCATGGCTAATCATGACTGGCACTACCGAAAAGCAGGAAGGGAGGAGCACAAGGCAGAGGACTGGCTGATTAAATTATTATAATACACCCCGCCGCCTTCCTCCATCGCAGCTCCTCGTGCCAGGTGATGATGAAATAGCAATGGGCATTTTTGAGTTTCAACAAATTGGAAGCTGAGTGAGGGACACATTAAATTTGGGTCTGGGCCAGGCGCGGTGGCTCACGCCTGTAATCCTAGCTCTCTGGGAGGCCGAGGCGGGCGGATTGTTTGAGCTCAGGAGTTCGAAACCAGCCTGAGCAAGAGCGAGACCCCGTCTCTACTAAAATTAGAAAGAAATTAATTGGACAACTAAAAATACATAGAAAAAATTAGCCAGGCATGGTGGCGCATGTCCGTAGTCCTAGCTACTCGGGAGGCTGAGGCAGGAGGATCGCTTGAGCCCAGGAGTTTGAGGTTGCTGTGAGCTAGGCTGACGCCATGGCACTCTAGCCCGGGCAACACAGTGAGACTCTGTCTCAAAAAAAAAAAAAAAAAGAAAAAAATTTGGGTCTGGCCATTACTTCCCAAGTGTGGTTAAGTTACTATAGCCTCCTGTGTAGGAACGGCTTCCAGATATGCTCTAACACCCATTGCACGGACTGACCTGACACCACAGGGACAGGCTCCAAAATTCGAGAGATAAATGTGTCCTATGACGTCCAGCTAGAAGTATGTGGGTAGTGGAGGAAAAACAGGTTTGCAACATATGGGGCCAGGAGCTTGTCTGTGGGAAATTCTTCAGATCATCAAATGCATAAAATTGTAAGTGGAGAATTCTACTGCCATCAGCACCTCAATGGAAGTTCAGCCTCATCAGGAATACACTCAACAATGTACTGTACGCAACTATAAATGTACTACCCATTTTCTCCCTTTTTTGGTGGGAATCACATAAAACAATTTATCAGAATTCCAGGGTTTGCAGACACAAACCTGTAGCAGTACTACAAACAGCAAGTGCACGAAGGAGGTTGCAGTTTTGTGTATCCCGATGTATCAGATCGCATATTGGTGCATCTGACAAATTTTGAACTGACAAAGTTTGACAGTCCCAAATAAAATGGCACACAAAATTGCTTCCAACTCACTGCAACAGCCTGCAGAAACAAGTGTTCCAGCGATACTCCTACACATATTCATCAATAAATCAATGTATGTCGTGTGAAAGCACACTGACTGTACGATGATGTTGCTCAACACAATGTAGCGGCGCTCTATTAATAAAATCTGAATTGTTCTTTTGTACAGCTGAATTTCAGGTTGATTTTGTAGACTTTTTCAGAACTACTGGTCATACTGAAGTCTGAATACAATGGGAAGGATCTATCATACTGGAGGCCAAAACAAAAACAGAAGGAAAATATTTCAAAATTTTTAATTTAGTGTGTCTCTTATTCTAAATAAATATTCACCATTGTACCTGGTTTTACATTTTTAATTGTATATCTTTTTCCTTAAGGTGGGAGCCTCCAAAACTGTACGAATCTCAAGGCCCTCAAAACCCACAGCTGGGTTTGGGCAATGAAATGTGAGTGGGTGAGGTATCTGTGACCTCTGGCAGCAGCTTTTAGGGACTACAAACAATTCTACCATGCTCCATCCCTGCCATGGCAGCTTGCACCATTCCAGACTCAGGTGGGGTTGACGGGGTGGGGTAATGAATGGCCAATAAACACAGGAACAGGAACAGACGCTCAACTTCACTTCCAACAAAAGAACGCAAATTGAGATATCGTTTTCATCTACCAGATTGATAAAAATGATATCCCATACTAGCAAGAGAATGGGCAAAAAGTCCATTTCCCACACTTAGCATGAGGGTAGAGACTGGCACAGTATGTAGAGTGATCGATCTTTCAGTCCTTGTCAAAACTGTAAACATGCAGACATTTTGCCCCAGAAATTCTACAGATGTGCCCCATAAGAATAACTGCATAAATCATGCTCACTGCTGCACTGTGTGTCATATTAAAAAGGGTCCACGCTGGGCACAGTGGCACACATCTGCAGTCCCAGCTACTCAGGAGGCTGAAGCAGGAGGATCACTTGAGCCCAGGAGTTCAAAACTAGCCTGGGCAACATAGCTAGACCCTGTCTCAGAACAAAACAAAAAGTGTCCAGCAGGTGAGCTGTGGTTAAACAAATTCCAGTGCATGTATACACAGTAAGGAACGTGAGGCAGAGAAATGGGTGGGATTACATGTACTGGCAGGAAAAGACATCTGGGAGATACTTAGAGAAAGAATAGAAAGCAGAATGTTAGGCATAAAGTGACCCCATTTTTGGTGAAGCACAAAAAATGTAACCATATTTGTGTTTACAAATACACTCGCATGTATTGAAGGATTTCAACAGTAAAAAAAATCAATCCTCTGTGGATTAAGATTGGGTGGGGAGCAGGGGAATCAGGGAGACTTTCCCCTTTAGGCATAAAGTGACCCCATTTTTGGTGAAGCACAAAAAATGTAACCATATTTGTGTTTACAAATACACTTGCATGTATTGAAGGATTTCAACAGTAAAAAAAATCAATCCTCTGTGGATTAAGATTGGGTGGGGAGCAGGGGAATCAGGGAGACTTTCCCCTTTTTTATTTTAAACACTCATAATGTTTGAGTATATAAAAAATATGTTTATTTATATATGTATATATTTACAATATATTCATATGATATAT
>NW_012152729.1:5072804-5078634 GCF_000956105.1 Propithecus coquereli | reverse complement strand
TTGAGGCTGGTAGACTGCTCGAACACAGGAGTTTGAGGCCAGCCTGGGCAACATAGCAAGACCCCATCTCTAAAAAAAATAAAAACAAAAAACACTAGATGCTAAAATGCCTGACTACCCATTTGAAGGTATCTGTGACAACATGAATCTGGAGGACCCAATGTTATGTTAGCAATGCACAAGACAGGAGCTGAAGTCACCTATAAATGAACCACATTCCCACACAAGCTCACGTGGCACGAGAACCCCCTTCTGAAAATGTTCTAGGATCACATTTCATGACAGCCTCACAATGATAAATAACTTAATCAAAACCAAGCATGTAAAACGAATTCCAGGCTTTCGATAAATAAAAACTTTCAAAAATAGTACACAGGCAGCACAATTATAGCCTGGTTTCACAAAAGGGAATTCTTTTTTCAGTCCAGATTTAATCTTGTCAGTAGCTTGGGAAGTCAAAAACTACTTATCCTCACTGTTTTTCCATCCAAAAAAGTAATCTGTGACATCACCTAGAAATATGGGAGCATCACTTCTGAGGATACACCGTAGGGAGTAAGGAAGGTGAGTGCTGGGCCTGAGGAAGAAGACGGATAAAAGGGTAAGTCAGAAATGTGACCACCTGCTTCTCTGAGTGCTACTGTGTGGGATCCAGTCTTAATTGTCAACACAAAACACCATAGAATCTAACATCGAATTGTTTTTCTTTGATTCTTAATTGGACATCGGTTGGAGAAATCATTTGCTAAAGGTGATATTTTTATTTGTAGTGATGCTGATCCATTGCTTTAACTGTACTCTGTATTAACTTGACTCCAAAAGCAAATCTCATCCTCTTGCAATAAAAGACACCCTGTCATTAGGGCTGGAAGACTCATTAGTGTTGATCGCCAAGTATTTGTGGCTCTCCACCTTCCAGCACATAAGAGGGCTCTTCCCCATCTCCTCTGAATTTGTGAAAGATTTTGTTGCCAGTGTGAGATTTTCCAGAGACCTCCCTCCTTTACCACGGAGCCCAGCAAGGTTTGAGAGGTAGTTGCTCCACCAGCCAGAGTCCCAACAGAGCACAAAATTAAACGCTGCTTGTCGCTGTAGCACAGCCCAGCTTATCCTAACTGATAAAGGCATGGCGCCTTCATCTATCTAGAAATAAAAATATGTTTACTGGATCTAGGTTTTTTGTCACCATATTATCTCAAGGAATCTTGGTGCCCGTACAGCCTCCTGACACTATTTCCTCAAAAGTTACTGAGGTGAGTATGAACATTTTGCTCTTAAATTTTAAAAGTCTATTTTTAAAAAAGTAATATTTAGGCAAGTACCACCCCTTTATTTAGTTAAAATTAACTGAGCATCTACTATGTGCCAGGCACTATTCTAACTCTAGGGATGCGGCAGTGAACAAGCTCCTCAGGGAGCAAATTTCCTTTTTTCTCTTGGTTTCTGGTTTTCTCTTGATCCCTCCCCTTGTCCTGATTCTTTTTCTTCCTGACATGTATACTTGTTTCCAGGATAAATTACTTCAAATCTGTTGGTGGAAGCAAGCAGAGTATACCCAAATTCAACCGTCACTTACATAACCTGATGTCTACAGACTCCACAAGGAGGGTGGGGGTATGGTCTGACCTCAGCAGCCTCCCCACTCCCCAAGCCTCGGCTCACCACAGCCTCGTGCTGAGCTCACACCCCACTACTGACACCAGGTCAGGCCCGCAGAGCGCTCCTCACTGGCCCTCATCTGCTGCCTTCCTCTTCCTGCAGCATGGCTTCTCTCAGGGTCCCCAGTCCTTTGATTCTGCAAACAGGGCGAGGCCGGACAACTTCCTCAGCAGCCCTGACTGCTCTGTGACACCTGGAGGCTCGTTGTGCTTAGGGTCCCAGTTCCAACCCAGCCAGCACACCCTGTTATACACACAAGGACAAATGACTAACCAGGTGCCAGGGCTCAGAGCCCAAGGAGGTGTCAACAAAATATGTTGCTGGGGTTTGGAAGAGGGAGGGTCACTGAGGGCTTGGGCAGCAGCAGAGGCTGTAGGAAGCTTCTGGGACAACAATGGACTCAAGCGGTCTTAGAGGAAAAGGAGGGAAAGTTTGTGTGAGGTAGTGCCCAGCTTTCAAACTGCGCTTGCCAGTCAGTGGTGAGGGGGGAGGTTGGGACAGAACCTAGTCCCTCACCAAAGTACCTCTGTTTTTATGTTTATCCTCCCATTAGCAGTGGATCCTAAGCTTTTCTGACCAAAGAAAAGAACACTTTTTAACAGCCTTCTGAACTAATGTTCCAGGAGCAATGGTTTGCACTATGTAAACAATGGTTTACATCACTATGGTGTACACATTTGGGAAAATATTTGTTGTTTTTTTTAAAAGGAACATTTTTTTTTTATTTTTATTTTTTCCCCCAGTCCCCACACTCAAACGAAAAATTGTTTAAGTCTGGAACTACTGATGCAGTCTGACCCTTTTCCATTACAGAGGAGCAGCCCTAAATCCACACGTGCACGTGGCAGCAGCCCCCAAGAACCCGCAGCTTTGGGTTTTTTCTCGCTAAGCCCCATGCTATTTCCACCTTAACTATATCCCTGGTCTTGGGGTACACAGAGCATATCACATCTTAGCAGTTCTGAAAAGCTTCACAGCAAGATCTGTTTACCTTTATTTGATGCGTGGACTATGTTACGTGAGCACAGAATTTTCCCCCAGCACATCTATTAATACTTTACATGGTGACGTCTGGAGGGAAACTAGCTTGGGAAACACAAAAACCACATGCTGGTCAATATTCAGCTTTGTCAGGTCACGCACAAGTTACAGAGTGAAAACACAGAAAGGTCATCTACCCAGCAGGGCGGCAGCTACTGAAGACCCTGTTAACCTAGGGAAGCCCTACAAAGCTGAGTGGTGACCACCGCACAGAGCAGCGTCCAAGGTGCCTTCAGAATCAGATAGAGTTGTCATCAACCCTAGCACATTCAGAATTCAAATGTCTCTCTTCCTGCCAGTACTGAAAGAACATCTGAAAACCGAGACACGGCTCATATTGAGCCATGAAGACCTAAAAGACAAGTTGTTTAAATGCTGCTGCTGCTGGAAGGCCTTGGGATGTGCAGAACAGAGAAGCCAGAGAGGGCAGTAGAGGGCAGGGCAGCCGCCCCATTTTAGAAGCCAGCTCCATTCCTACCACCTAACAGTGTGGGTAAGATAGGATCCTGCATCTAGAGCTACAGAAGAGGCATGAGGCCTCCCTACTCCCCCCGCAGCCCCCCATCCTTCCAAATCCTGAGACCAGTGGTTTTAACCGGCTCTGTATATATATTGGTTTGTTAAAGGGCAGATCACCTTAAAATATAAGCTCCCAACCCAGAAGCCACGTTATATGGTCTGCAAAGGGGCTAAATAGCCATGCAATGCCAGGCACCTCAGGGTAGCAATGGCTCGCATTTATTTAGGGAGCATCACATATAAGGGTGCTGTCAGGCTCTGCGCTAGGCACAGTCCGCACATTATCTCTGGTGCTCACTCCCACTCAGGAAGCAGGCATCATCTCCACCGTGTGGCCCAGAAGGTTTATCAAAGGCCCCAAAGCTAGTTCCTCCCCACACCTCGTTCTCCTACAGACACCTAACACACAACTTATCCCGAGCCTTCCCACACCTTTGACCATGGGAAAAATCATCCCTGTATTTCTCTTCAAGGAACACAGCATGAAACCGGGGGTAGCCAGTGCAGAGAGGGTCTCTGACGAAGCACTAAGTGTGATTACTCATTCTCAAAGGGATCTAGGTAGAATAACATCTTAATTTTTCTAAGAAAAATAATCCGTGATTTCTTCCCTCTCAAGGGAAGAAATGTCCTCCCTTGGGGAAGACAAATGTAAAATATTACCTTCCTCTCCCTTGAGACAATAGAGCAATGAGCAAATATTTTTTGGTTCCAAAACAAAGGAGCTCATCGCAGGTGTGAATTATTTAACCTGCAACCAATGTCTTTACCTGTGATCTTTGGTTTCATTGTTTTTCTCCAGCTAAATAAACAGTGCCCAAGCTAGGATTTGAGGGCTGTAAAGAATTAAAAAAAAAAACTACCTGCTCTGAAAGGGCAGGGAGCCCTCAGGAGCTAAAGCCACCTAGGGTGGCAGAGAGGACTAATTAGTCAGCAGCAATTAGTTGAGGAAAGAAGCCAAGGGGCAGAGGCAAGTAAGTTCTTTATCGTTGAGAAGAAAGGGAGAGGCTGCCAAGGGCACAAGGCGGTCAGAAGAAAACAAAGGAGGGCAGGCAGGCCAGGAGAGCATCAGAAGGCCACTAGGTATGTGCCCACAGGACACCCACTGGCAGCCCACCAGCCTGGGCCAATCGGGCTTGGAGCTGTGCTTGCCTCAGAACCCTGAAGGCCCTGTTTCCACTGAGGACAGAAAGGTTCAGGCTGTTAATGCCCCAGGAAGCTTGGTTTGGTCTGAGTGTGGCCTGTGTCACCAAGGCCTATGTAATAGGTGTCCCTGACACATGATTCGTGCTGAGTTCTACTTATTGTATAAATCGTTTTCTTATTTTGGAATCCTCAAGCCACAAATAAGTTGAACTTTGGCGATTGCATTTAATTTCCATTTTTTTTGGCAAGACTCTCATCTTTAACATACATTTTTATACTTACAGCATGAGTGTGCTCTAACACACATTAAATCCACAGGTTACTTTGTCAACTACAGGTGGCCACAGTATATCACAGTCTCAGACAAATTAAAATAGTCTTATTTTTGGATACGCAACTACTTCAAGCACATAGTGTTACTGAATAAAGTGCAAAACATGTTTTTGTTTTTAAAAGAAAATCTAGAAAACCTTAGTATGCGGTTGATGATATAATGGCACATGATTTCAGAGAACCACAGGACGGTCAGCATCTTTCTTGCCAAAAGAATGCCCACAGAATTTTACTGTAAATGCCACCCTGCCCAAAAAGCCGAATTTTCAGGCCATTTAAAGTAGTAATGGAGCAAAAACAATGCACATGTAGAGGACACAGGAAACACACTGCCTGCAAACCATACACATCTGAAGACGTTTTACTACGCTGCTGGCGTAGGACCTTCTTTTCGCTCCTCCTTTCCCATGGCCCTAGCTTCATGGATGAAGCAGAAAGCACAGAAAGCAGCATCATATCCCCACATGTTTCAAAAGCAAAACTTCTCCCCCCTTTCCTTCCTCTTCCTGCTCTAGTGCCTGGGCACCTCCCCAACCTAACTACTCTGACAACCACCTTAACCAAATGGGAACAAGGGCACTGCTCTTCTATCGAATGAGACACCAGCAGGCCAGGAGCAGCTTTTCGCAAAAGATTGATTTAGGCCACAACAGTGAACCGCATATCCTAAGAGGCCAAGAGGAATCCCAAGGGGTCTGCGCCATCCAGCTGAGGGAGGGTTCCCAGACTGGTTTCTGTTGGAGGGGAAAGCAAGGAGCTAAAGAGCTAGCAGCAGGGGAGGAGGGAAGTCTCCTAAATACCCAAACCCATGACCCCTGGGTCCTCTGTCCTTACCCCATAGATGCAGGCACTAGAGCCTTCAGCATGCTGTCTGTCTGTAAACAGTGTCCCCAGCTCCAGAAACGATGAGAATGGTAGCCCCTAGAATATGTGACACAAGGCCCTCCTAAAAAGAGTCGCCATCTGCTGAGCCCTTCTTCTGTGTCAAATACAGTGATGGGCACTTCTATAAACATTCTCTCCTTTAATTTATTAATCTTCATTCTATCCTGTTAGGAACATGGTTGGGTGGTGGGTTTTTAATTGAGATATAATTCACGTACCATAAAATTCATCCTTTAAAGTGTGTAAT
>NW_012152729.1:5067214-5069246 GCF_000956105.1 Propithecus coquereli | reverse complement strand
CAATTTATATTTGTTATATATATGCACACACACGTGAATAAATACACACCTAGACAAAGGTATTACACACAATGTGAACAGTGCTTATCTTGGATTAATAAGATTCCAGGAAATTTATTTTCTTCTTTAAACTTGCTGATATTTTCTGATTTTTCTCCTTAAAATAAAATAAATTGGTATTACTTGTGTGATTTCTTTAAAAAGTAATTTAAAAACAAGCAGATAAAAAGATAACTGCAAGCTCCTCTGGGAAGTCTTTCCTGATCCCGCCACAGTCAGTCTCTCCCTCTGCAGGCTTCCAGCCGCCTCCTCAAAGCACGTAACACAGGCTGCTCTGCAGCCCCAGTCAGCTCTTCCCTCTCCCGCTAACTGTGCTGAATGCAGAAGTGCCCCCTTGAGAGCCTGTTCCTGGTTTCTACCAGCTGACTGCCCAGTGGGGCCTGTCTCAGGAATCATGTCTAGCTGGTTCCTGCTCTATCGCCCCTGATCAGATACTCAGTAATAATAGCTGGGCAATGACTGACCACCAACTGGGAATGAACAGGCATCTAATAAGTGACCATTAAACCACAGCCACAGGTAACTGGACATTATCCAAAGGGTAATAATTCATGTTCAGTGTCAGCCTAGAATACAGGCTAAGTTGAAGAGTCACTTAAGCTTCCAGAAATTATTTGGGAGAAAACATACAAAGGTAGCTTATCACCTGCAATATCTGTGGGTAACAGACCTGAGATTGTTAATTTGTAAGATGATAAACTTCAAAACTATCCCAACATCAGCTAGATTGGTGCCATAGGTGGCCTCTCCCAGCATAGATTTACAGTTCAAAGATTCAGCCATAGGAATATAGAAAAGGGGAGAACAGATTTGATAAAAGCAGCCATGTGAGAACAGACTTGGTAATTTTAGGTGACATCAGTCACGCTAAAGCTAAACGCTTGTCAGTGAGGGATGAAGTAAAAGACTCTTCACTTTTGGTCGGGGGTTAAGCTGAGTGGCCACAAATCTTTTCTACAGTGCTGTATTTTCACGTCCATAGGCAGAAGTCTGTTCATTAATATGAAAGATATTAAATCCAAACCTTATTAAAATGGATCCTTTTATGTGATTCCTTGCACTTGCCAGGAATACCCCAGAGTGATAGTTAAAACATTTCCTTACTACAAAAACAAAACAAACAAACAACCAAAACACCACACCACTGTGAGTCATCTCTAGTCTAAGCAAACCAGGGCCCAAGCAGCCTGTAAGCCAGTAGCCTATTTGGCTAATAGACAATAAAAACTGACAATAAAAACAAATTAGAAACCTTTCAAATATCACAATTTGGAATTCCAGTTCCAGTTAATGTAGTAGGTATGATCCAGCCTGTCTCTCCCACTGAATGCTGCTGTCGAATCTGGAAACAGTGCAAGGAGCAGCTATTCCAGGACTCTGAAAAATAAACAGGAGTAGGCAGATGGGGAAAAGGACCAGAATTCAAAGCACCACTGAATAGCCAGGTTCCTATTTTTCCTCCAGTATTCTCCAGCTTAGATTCATAGGCAGCCTCAAACCCAGAAAAGGGAACCAAGTGTAGACAGATTCCAGGACAAGCCCTCTAATTCTGGCTGGGGAAGTGGGAAAGGGGATTCCTAACACTCATAGACATTGGGGACAATCCTGTTTTTTTTTTTTAATTTTTTTCCTTCATTCTCTCTTATATTCCAGACCCCAGGCAATCCTGAAGCGGCAGAGGAGGATGCAGCAGCAGACTAAAGATGCCCAGAACTCTGAGGGAGTAGATTCAGAGGAACTAGAGTTCCAAGAGGGCAAGTGAACCCCCTTCCCATTGCTTTTTTCCCCTGTCCTCCCACCATGTGGCCTAGGACGTGGATAAAGTTATGGCAAGTGTACAACAGAGTAACTAAAGTGCCAGCTTTTAGGAAATAGAACTAAAAGGGGGAGTTTTAAGTTTTAGAAAGTACCAAGCAGGCCGGGCACGGTGGCTCACGCCTGTAATCCTAGCTCTCTGGGAGGCCGAGGCGGG
>NW_012152729.1:5065194-5067164 GCF_000956105.1 Propithecus coquereli | reverse complement strand
TATCCACTGAAAAGGCCTAGAAAAAATAACTCAGTAACAATGAACACCCCTAGTGCCCAGACTGAGGTCTCTAAATATGGCTCCTAACTAAAAGAAACAAGCATTCTTAGTGAAGTGGCTAATTCAGGTCTGAGGCAGGACATCCACAGGATAAATAATATTGACTAAAGGATATCCCACCAAAAGGATCAAGGGTTTCTTGATGAAATGGTTAATTGTCTTCTTCTATAGGAGACAGATATATACATAAAATGACATCCAAATCTTAGTCTAAAAACTACCCATTTTTCACTTAAAGGAACCAGGGCTCATTGGAGAATTCCAGGACTGGGTTAGGAGAGTCCAAGATGAGCCTGGAACAGCTTGTACTCAGAGAATGAAGGGAAATGTCTAAAGGATATTAGAGCCAGGTTAAAGGAACTCCCACTGGCCAAATCTGGGACAAATGGAGCATCAAAATAAATAATGATAGTTAAGTATTAAAATCTATGAATAAAATCCAAACCCATGAGTTCATACAAATATAAATAAAGAAGGGAGAAGGGAAACTTCCTTACAGTCAAAAATCCAACTAATAAATATAGAAGAAATGGTGGATTTATAAAGTCACCATTTGGCAACCATCATAATAATACTTGATTCAGATAAGAATGGACATTAAATGGACATTAAAACAATTGAATGAAAGTTTGAGAAGTTAAAAGATATTTACATAGTCTACAAGTAGTTCCCCACAAAAAAAATACTTATTAATTACATAGGAAAAAATAGTAACTCACAGCGGAGAAGCCTGGCAGACATCACTTTAACCAAGTTAGTATCTCCTGTAATTGAAACAAATGTACATCATTTGCCTCTGATACGATGCACGGAAAGGAACCCATCGTCACTTCTGGGGCATTCCTGGCAATACCACAAAATAACCAGAATCAAAACAGGAGACATCAGACAAACCCAAATCGAGGGACATTTTACAAAATAACTGGCCTGTTTTCTTCCAAATTGTCAATGGCAAGAAAGACAAAGGCTGAAGAACCATTCCAGACTCAAGGAGATTAAAGAGCAATGACAACTAAATGCAACACAGGATCCAAGATTTTCTTTTACTAAAAAGAAAAGTTTTGAGATGAGGGAAAAATGAATAAGGTCTATAGATTGGCTAATAGTATTGAATCAACGTTAATTTCTTGATTTTGATCATTATACTGTGGTTATGTAAGAAAGTGGTTTTGTCTTTAGGACACTGAAGTTTTTAGGGATAAAAAAGCATTAGTCTGCAATGTACTCTCAAAAGGCTTAAAATATTATATAAATATACACATGCATATATAAACATACACACAGGAACAGAGGAAGAGGGAGAGAGAGAGGCTAAAGCTAGTGTGGTAAAAACTTAACATTTAGTGAAAGCATATATTATTTTGAACTACTCTTGCAACCTTTAAGTCTGAAATTATAATATTGCAAAGTAAAGTCTTTTTAAATGACCACAAAATATTGAAATACATTAAATACATAAAAATCCACAAGTTCGTATTGACATTACAAAGGGGAGAAAACCATTGTTCACCTTTGGAGGCTGTTAAAACATCAGCTTGTTATTAGGAAAATTAATAAAGGAAAAGAGGCCGGGCATAGTGGTTCATACCTGTAATCCTAGCACTCTGGGGGGCTGAGGTGGAAGGATTGCTTGAGCTTAAGAGTTAGAGACCAGTCTGAGCAAGAGCTAGACATCCATCTCTAAAAAAAAAAAGACCAACCTGAGCAATGTAGTAATACCCCATCTCTACAAAAACTTGTAAAATTAGGTGGACATGGTGGTGTATGCCTGTAGTCCCAGCTACTCAGGAAGCCGAGATGGGAGGATTGCTTGAGCCCAGGAGTTCAAGGCTGCAGTGAGCTACAATAGTGCCACTGCACTCTAGCCAGGCGACACAGTGAGACTCCATCTATTAAAAAAAAAAAAAAAA
>NW_012152729.1:5064796-5065144 GCF_000956105.1 Propithecus coquereli | reverse complement strand
TCCCCCGAATGGCAGGTGCTCTCAGGGCTTTGCCTCTGCTGCTTTCTCACCAGACACGCACTTACCCAACAGATTCCCTCTAGTCTGAACTTCTATCTAAGCCACGGACCACAACTGCCCCCCCAAATTGAGAATCTCTACCTAATGTTCCCCAAGCACCCATAAATGTGAGTGCAACAATCCCCTTCCCTGACTCAGCAAAAGGCATCCCCAGCCATGAACAAAGCCACTTAGCAGAGTCTTTAAAGAGCTGGGGCTCTGGAGTCTCACAGTCCTGAGGTTTGACCTCAGCTCTGCCACTTATTAGCTCTGTAACCCTATGCACATCAACTTCTCTGCACCTCTATT
>NW_012152729.1:4989477-5063056 GCF_000956105.1 Propithecus coquereli | reverse complement strand
AGCATGTGGAGACCACCAACATCCTTGGCATGTGCCCAAACCTCTATAGCTCAAACATTTGCCAGTTTTATGCTCTCAGAAAGAAAATGTTGTGCATTCCCTTATTAGGTTTTGTGTTTAATTAAAAACCATATGACAAATTCTGAATTAGCTTTAGTTATTTCTTCCAGATTCAAAATTGAGAATAAAGCCTTCAATTTTGCCACTCACTCATGAAACAAAACAAATATAATGTGAAGAATGAATTTGAAAATGGCAACCAAAACAAAAGACAGAATCTAGCAGACAAGGCCAACCAGAGCGAGGATGAAGCATAATGTTCAGACGTTAGCTGTATACTTACGACTGGTGCAACTTTTCTGTATGTGTACTGTTCTTCCATAAAAAGTTCTTAAAAGCAATAATGTAAACCTATAATTCCAAAAATCATTCCATGTCATATCCAAAAGCAAGTTACAGAACAGCACATGTAATATCCCATTTTTACAAGTATACACACACAGGAAAAAAGGCTAGAACAATATTGACCTAAATGTTAATGGAAGTCCTCTCTAGCTGATGAGAACATGAGTATTTTTACTTTTTACTTCATTTTTCTATAGAAGTCTGACTTTTTTTAAAAAATGGACACAAATACTTTTATAATCAGAAAATATGTTTTTTCCCATTTTGGAAAATAGTATTCAAGTTAAAAATCAGATATTTATATTACAGACAAATGTATGTACAACTTGACTGTAAGCTCCTTGACACAGCAAGGTAAGCCTCATATAGTACCAGATTCCCAAAAGACACTACCAGATGTGTGGATGGAGAAATAGGGAAGGCTTCTCAGAGAGAAGTGGTAACTTCAGGAGTCTCCAAATAAAGAGAGGGATTAGGAATCAGGCAAGTGGCAAAGATGGCTGCATAGAAGGAGGCCTGTGAATGCAGGTGAACAGGGAGAGGGCTCCTGAGATGGAACAAAGGCAGTGGGCCGGGGATGGGGGCAGACAATTTGGAAGAGGTGTGAAGGAAAAGGGCAGAGCTTGTGATGGAGAGAGTAACAGTGGTTTCCTAAGAAAAGGTCAGTGTGCTCATCGACCCCTTCTAGATCTAACTGTTCCATCTCTCTCCCCTCGCTTGCTCTCCCTCCCATCCCCAAAGGAAGTGACTCTAGGCTGTTCCTTGCGCAAGGGGCCATGCTCAGGACCCTGCATGCACAGGGGATAGGCACCTGACCCAAGGACACCAACCCACAGGCTGGCCAGGCGCCTTAACTTGGCCTAGCTGAGAAAGCTCCACCCAAATAGACAGTGAGATGCTCTCTGGAATTCAACCACAATCAGCAAGTTAGCATCAGAGAGAGCAGATAGATCAGTGATGAACATTTCAAATGTATAATCTATCAGAATATATTTATAATATACATATTTCAGAAAACATAATGCCTACAACTTTGCTAAGCATTCTTTTATCATTCCTCAACCCTTAAGAGTTGCTTTTTGGGGTTACGCTATTATTTACAGAAGTTACTTAAGTGTACACATTGCAGATTCTGAATGTTGTGCTATCCTTTTGTGCATCTGCTTAACAGTGAAGTGTGGTTTGTTCCATTGGGCCTCTTAATATGACATTCCTTAAAGCAAGAGATTGTGTTTCCCACTGCAAACAAGCCAGGCAGCAATGTTTTTAACATACTCCTCCTTGCAGTCTATTTACTTTAAAATATATTTAATAGTATCTTCCTCAGCCAGTTTTCTCTTCTTGGCAGCAATCAAACAGGGGATTTGCATTTTGTTGAGAACACCACCTTCCTTTTCAACGGTTTACAACTTCCCCTGAGGTCCTTAACTGGTCTCTCATGGGATTCTTTCAGGTCAGTGGTGGCCAGGCCTTTGCGACCTGAGACAAAGTGCTATATGCTGCCCACCACAGTGGGGCCAATGCCCTTGCACCCCACCAGCCAGTTTTTGTCCCCGAAGCAGTCAGTGCTTGTAAGCCCCTGCAAGCCTGATGGACCTATCCCCCTCCATAAGCTAGGAGGGGACTAAGCACTTGGCTGGCCTCAGGCTAGAGTGGGGCCAACACGGATCTGGGCAGAACCAAGTCCTCTCTCAGAGGCGATCAGGTCACAGTCTGGTCTGTGAAGGGAGGACATGGGCCCTTTGGAGCCCAGGGGCCACAGACTGTCCTGGATCAGGCAGATTGAAAGAAAAGCTGAGTCCCTTTGGGTGAAGCACTGACTCAAGTAAAACCTCCAAGATTCATGAGGCCCAGCTGCTTGGCCCTTCCAGGGTTCCCTCAAAGGCCTGGTTTACCAGTGGGTCCTGCAGTAAACCCAAAAGAATCCATGTGTCTGCTCCTGGCAACTCAGACCAACACTGCAGGGGTGGGCACGGCCCCAGAACAGCCCAGCCAGTCACAAAGGCCCCTCTATGCACACACCCAGACAGGAACAAGAGGAGCGGAACTCTAACGATTCTCTGCATCAACCTCTACTACCCATCACACAACATCAATTGCTTGACAGATATTCTGATAACTTGGGTTCTGAGCAGAACTGAGAGTTTTAATTTCAACAAAAGCTCTTGTTGAAATGAGTCAGCAGATTACCTGTTTAACTGTATTTAGTCAGTCATTTGGTATTGAATACATCACCTACACACCTCACAGAGGACCATACAAAATGCTGAAAGGTGCTGCATATTCTTAATGCAAAACAATTGTTTAAAATAGTATATCTGGAAAATATTTAAAGTTTACATTTTGGCTTTATTTAGTCTTACTTTAAAATACATTCTCCTATCTAACTTAGCATCACAGCTAAGCCATGTATCTAAAATAAGTTTCTGTTGGGCATGGTGGCATGAGCCTATAGTCCCAGCTACTTGGGAGGCTGCGGTGGGAGGATCACCTGAGGCTGGGAGTTTGAGGCTATAGTGCACTATGATTGCGCATGTGAATAGCCGCTGCACTCCAGCCTGGGCAATGCAGTGAGACCCAGTCTCTAAAAAAAAAACCATTTCCTGATTAAATAATTAAGACATAAGTTACTCTATATAGTACCTTTATGCCAGTAAGAAACAGTCCCCGGTCTGGGTGGGAACTTAGCTTGGCAAGGGGATAGCAAATTAAAAATGGCACCTCCTCTGGGCTGATGAATTGGGAACAGGCAACCCCTCCTCCCAATGGACACTGTCCAGTGCCAGGGCATAAGGCTTGGCAAGCAGAGCATGCAAGCTGGATCTCAGCCTCCCTCACTCTCTCAGCTTGGCAGTCCCTGGGCCCCCAAAGTCCCAGACCAATAGCTGAAGCTTTTCCAAAGCATCTAGTGAAGGTGAGGCATGGGCATGAGCGGCGACTCCCCAGCTACCTTCCCAAGTCAGCTCTGAACAACACACCACCAGTGACATCCTCGCCACCACCTCCAACATCACACGCTGCAGGACCATGCAAACAGCCATGTAGAATTATCCACCTGTTTCCCCAGTTTCAGCTCTAAAGCAATATTCTAAAAGGAATATAGACAAGTTTGCTGGCAAATTATCCTGATCTCACTTTACTGCTATAGGAATTAAGGAACTAAAATGCAGAATTATATCCAACACCAGGGTTTTGTTACAATCCAAACCTTGGGGCTCCCAAGTATGCTGCCTGCCCCACTATGTTCGCTTGGCCTGGGCTGGTTAAATACCTGCCCTTTAAACAGATCACAAAAAGTCTGTCATAGTCTTTTCTAAACTACTATCCTAAGAAAATGCCTAAGGCTCTTCACAATTCATCTGTCTCCATAATCATATAATGGATAAGAAAAGCAATCAAAATTCACAGAACTGTCCCACATCTGGCTTCAAGGAAAGGATCAAACCTCCACCCCTACAGCAGCAGCAGGAAAGCACAGGGAAAGAATGGGAGACTGAGGCTCAAGTTCCAGGGCCACCAACCAACCAGGTAGCACAGGCAAGTCATAGCTTCTCTAAGGGTCAGATTCCTCACCCATAAAACAAGGACGGGGCATGCGTGGATGGCCACAAGATCCCTTTGAGTATAAAACTCTTGGCCGGGCGCGGTGGCTCATGCCTGTAATCCTAGCTCTCTGGGAGGCCGAGGCGGGCGGATTGTTTGAGCTCAGGAGTTCGAAACCAGCCTGAGCAAGAGCGAGACCCCATCTCTACTAAAATAGAAAGAAATTAATTGGACAACTAAAAATATATAGAAAAAAAATTAGCCGGGCATGGTGGCGCATGCCTGTAGTCCCAGCTACTCGGGAGGCTGAGGCAGAAGGATCACTCCAGGAGTTTGAGGTTGCTGTGAGCTAGGATGACGCCACGGCACTCTAGCCCGGGCAACACAGTGAGACTCTGTCTCAAAAAAAAAAAAAAAAAAAAAACCTCTTGAATTGTTGACTGTTTTGAGCCACCGTGAAGCTCCATTATTGATTTATCCCACGCATTCACCTTCAACATGAATTATTTTTCTTTTCTTCCTGGATTTGGGACTTGTTCCAAAATCACCATTAAACTGAACTTGGATGAGCTGGCAAGTGCTTACCAAGCAGCTAAGGGTTCATCGTGAGCACTGAGCAGAAGAAAACTGGGTCTCTGCCATGCAGATGCTTATAAAGTTACTACAATAAAACATAAGTATTCCTCATTATTCAAATCTATTCAGAAAGCTGGTGTCCAGAGAGTGAGGGACATATATAACATGAACTAGTTTATAATGAAGCTAGTGCTTCATCATAGGACATCACAGGACACGGGACATCAATCGGAGCAAAGAAAAACCAGTGAGGCCAGGCATGGTAGAACCAGCAGGAAGAGGTGTGGGGAAAGGAGGGAGGGAAAAGGGACACAGGGCACTGCCCCGCCCAGCCCACTAATAGGATGTCCCCAGGCTGTGAAAAGGGCGCAGTGGCCTTGCAGCAGGCTGTTACTATGAGGAAACAAGGAGCTTCCAGCCAGGCTGAGGCTGGCAGATTTTCATGGAAAGAACTTGAGTAGGAAAGTGACTGGACCAGAACCTGGCTAGACAAGGCAAGGCCCATCAGTGCCTTAACAGTAACAAGTAACATTCACCAAGTGCTTCTCATGGCCAGACTCCATGCTAAGTGCTTTCTATTCAATCTCGCACCAACCCTAAGGCGGCAGGTAACCCTCTCACCTGTACTCTCCTAACCATTCCGGCTGACTCAGGCTCTCAAAGGCCAGGCCGAGGCCAAAAGGGCATGGCCTTAAGTGTAGGTAATTGAGGTCTATTTTTGTGAAGAAAAGTGATCAGAGAAAAATGAGAAAAACAACAGGGAAACAGTGGGGGGCAGGGGTCCGTAAGGATGCTCCTCCAGCAACCCGGATACCCAGGGATTCCCCCTTCAGGCAGGAGGAACAGAGGAAAGAGAGAGAAAGAGACCAATGAAATCAAGAGGCTCTGACACTTGGCTTGGATAAAAATCCAGCCCACCCAGCCCCCTCTCCCCATACAGTCCCCATCTCAAGATAAATTGTGAAAGATTTTGACATGGACCAAGAAAATCACGGAGTCTCTTTAATGGAAAACTAGGCCTTGTTAGAACATAACTTTCCAAGTTATCTGATCCTACAGAATTTCTGCCTTTCATTGTCTGTGAGCCATTTTATAATTCTGTTAAGTTATACATAACTGACAGCAATGCAAATGATCCTTGTCTATAAATAGGCAGATCAATTCTGTCTGGTAGAGAGACAACTGATTCCCCTCCAAGCCAGAGTTGCATCTACTTGAAATTCATTTCATGGAATATATGTATGTGTGTCTGCTCTTTGAATTTTCCTTTGAACAGGTTGTAACATCTTACTGGTTCCCTCATTGATTAATAAAACATTTTATATTTGTTGAGTTACAATTTTATCTTTAAAAAATTACCATTTAATACCCACAAATAACATAAAG
Organism: Propithecus coquereli; assembly: GCF_000956105.1. Taxonomy (NCBI): domain Eukaryota; kingdom Metazoa; phylum Chordata; class Mammalia; order Primates; family Indriidae; genus Propithecus; species Propithecus coquereli. The sequence goes on along the minus strand of NW_012152729.1, from coordinate 5,057,146 downwards.
TCCAAAAGGGTGCCAACATCAGGTCAATAATTCTTCCAGTCCCCAACACGGTGAAGTCTGCTGGCAAACAGGAAGATAATCAAATCTGAATTTTCACCTCTCTACCAGGAACATGGTCTCCAGCTTCCTCACGACTTTTACTGGCTCTGACCTCAGCAATTCTTAAATTTCATTGATAATCCAAGGAGACAGAAGAGCTGAGGGGCCTCCCTTCTCCCCTGACTCTGGGAAATGTGATCCATGAATTGTACAAGAACTGGAAGCCAGAGGGCCCTCTTGAGGCTGGCAGACACACCAGGAACAGTGCCAGCAGAGGGGACAACAGAAGTGGACCAAGTGGCCATAGGATGGGACAGACGAGCGATGCTGGAACAATGCTCATAATCTGCCCAATGGTTGCAGAAACAAAAGCTCAAACAAGGGTTCCAAGTGTGGTCTCTGAAGGGAGACTGCATAGCTCCCCACCTACTAGTGAGTTATTGACCCCAATAAGCCTCTGTTTCCTCATCTGTAAAATGGGAACATTTGGTAGTATAAAATATTTAGCAACCTGGCACACGGTATTGCACCATAACATCAGTTTCAATATCATGTTTTTGATTGAGAAATGAGTTTAAGGTATTGTAAAATAAAAACAAGAAATATAATAAAACATAAATGCTACCTCTTAATTCTCTCCCATTTGTCATTTCCTTTCCATGCAAACTGCCAAAAGACCAGTTGGGCCTTCTTTTCTCACCTGATCTACTCGAAGTCTCTCACCAGGCCTTGCTGCTGTAATCTCACTTCTCTCAAAGCCCTTCCTCACACCCTAACCCAGCAACATCCAAGAGAAATACGTGAGCCACACATGCAACTCAAAGTTTTCTAACAGCCATATTTTACAAAGTCAAAAGAAACAGGTGGAATTAATTTGAATAGTATATTTTATTTAACCCAATATATCCAAAATATTATCATTTCAATATGTAATATAAAAAAGCATTAGATATTTCATTGTTTTTTCCTATTAAATCTTCAAAATCCAGCATGCATTTTATACTTATGCACATCTCAATTCATACCAGCCACATTTCAAGTGCTCCCCATCTCCTTCGGAAAATCCAAATTCATTAGCCTAACAAACCAAGCCCTCCCCAACATTTAAACCACGTGTCCTTCCCTTCCATACCTTCACCTGGTGAACCACAGCTGATTCACCTCTTACCACCCCTTCCTGGGCTTGACTCCCAGCAGCTGGGATACTCCTCTGCCAGAGGACACACACCTTATTCCAGGCACTGGCCACGCAGCATCTCATGGCAACGTGCCCCTCTCCCACAAGGCCACAAGTACTTCCCTGCCAAGCCCATTGTCCCCAGGCCACTATCAGAGCACTTGACTCAGGTCATCCGACGGTTCTGTCCGCCCCAAACCCTCACACCCAAGAGGTCTGTGAACTCCTTGGAGGCAGGGATTTTTGTCCTATTTATGTATGTGTAAATACATGAATTTAGACATATATAAATAGGACCTTGAGACCAATTTGTATTTGAGTGCCCAGCCTGGGTGCTCAAATATATATAAAGTATGGATTTTTTTTTAAAGAGGGGCAGATAGCTTTGTGCTGTGGCAGTATTGCAGCCAACGAGGTTTATCCGAGGCTCGATTATTACTAATTAAAGGGGTGGATATGCTACCATTTTTACTGACATCTAGTTACTGATCTTGATCAAACTCTCAAGTTATTTAGCCAACTCTTAATCTCAAATTATATACATTTATAGGGTTTGGCCTGAAAATGAGTGGGAGAAAGTAGACAAGCCAAAGAAGCAACTACCACTGGAAGAGCCATTCTTCCTGGGGTTTTTTCCCCCACTGGCACAAAGATCTTTTAGCCTTAAACTGTTTTTCATAGCTGTGCTGGAATAAACGGGAAACCACAAAAATGAAGGCTTCCACTGGGCCAGTCATCAAATCACAGTGGCAATGAAGAGACCATCCAGAACTATCTACATTTGATTAAACGCTGAACACTTTAAGTGTATATTAACTCATTTAATTCCCAAATTTAACTAATCATTTGAAATTTTCAGCAACAAAATTCTGCATTGCAGGATTTCTTGGAGCCCTCACGAGCCTTCACTGAAGATCGCTGGCCTCCCTTTTCGGGCCCCATAGAACTGCTGCTCTTTTATTTTAATCAGAAAGCTTTATAAAAACAACCACTATGGCCCTCAGCCTTGATCCCAATTGGGACTTTTTTTTTTTTTTCTTTTAACATGTAAAGTGTCTCCTCTAAGGGTTCTCAGAAGATTCTGGCTTGGCAGACATGAGTGACTCTCTGTCTGAATATGTTAATCGGAAAGCAGACAAGTTCAATAATAATTACAGAATCCCTGGTTTTCATTTTACACTTTTCTAAGCAAAAAGCTTGGCAAAGACTCTTATGGTTTCCCCAACTTTTACAAAAATCTGTCTCCTAAGCAAAAGCTTCTGTTTCCTAGTAGCAGTAGATACTCTTTTAAAAGTTAAAGTTAAAAAAAGAAAAAGTAATTACAATGGCATTTTACTTCCATACTTTCTCCCCAGTATTTTCCACTTAGAACAGAGTCCAGTAATTTATTTATAAACATGTAATTACTTTTCCCTTATGGATTCCATGTTTTCAAAAACCTCGACCTTCCAAACTATGTTAATAACCTACAACTTTTCTTTCTTTTATTAAATATGTATTACACTCAGCTGTTTATCTTATTATGTGCCAGGTATCGGTTTGGACATTGGGGATTCAGCAGGGAACCTGAACTAAAAGCCTCTGTTCTCATGGAGTTGACATTCTGGTCAGTTGGTAAATGCTATGAAGAATAAAGCAGAGTAGGGGTGGGGGAGCATCCTGTTTTAGATGGGGTGGTCACAGAAGGTCTCTTTTGAGCATAAATCCAAAGAACAGAGCCAAGTGGGCATTTTCAGGAAGGGGGTGAGAGATGGTAGAATAAACCCCAAGCACAAAGATGAAGGCAGGAGTACGTCAATCAAAACTTCTGATCAACATGAAATAGTCAGTACTATAAAATTCCAGTCAAAGGTAAGAAATTTGCCTCCTCTGCCTAATGTGGTTTATATTAGACTTTTTGAAATATAATCAGTACCCTATCCCTCATTGTGTCAGTCTCCCATTACTACCTTAACAAACTCTAGGGATCCCAAAGGACCCCACTCTGAAAACCAGTGATGGACCCCATCATTTTACGTAAGGAGACAAGGCCACACACGAGGGGCACTGGGATGAAGACTGAGCCCCACTTTAATGGAGAATTATTCACACAAAAACCTCCCCTATCAAGAAGTGAAACTGCTTAAAAGTAAGAGTTTCCAAATACTAAAAAAAAGCAAAATCTTCTCCCCAAGGAGGTCACTTTCTGAATCCTGTACCCTTCTACTCATCTGCCCCCTCTTCAGCCAGCTTCACCCTTGCTCTAGAGCCCTGGACCACTTCAAACTGAGTTCACAGTTTAAATTGGCTCTTTGCAGCCACAGAAGACCAGCTGAGGCCACTGCCAGGGCAGGGTTGCCTTGCTCTCTACCTCTCCCAGTCTGTTCTTCCCCCGTTCTGGCCCCCTGATGTCCCACCTTGCTCATGAATCCAAATCCCATCTCATCTCACCCTGCTTGTTACTTTTCTTGCACACACAGCCTGTCCCCTAGGAATCATCCTGTTTTCCAAACAAAAATATCAGGACACATTGTGAGTACATGGGTATTTGTTATATGAACTGCTATAATTTCAATGCTTGGAATGTTTCATAATTTAAAATCATTTTTTAAAAGTTAGGATATTTTCATTTCTCATGAAAGAGTTTTTTTAAAAAAAAAGTTAGGATATACTTATACATGGTCTGATGAGGCAGCACAGGAAACTGGTCTGGGAAATTTTATTATCTGTGATCACAGTTACAGGCCTACTATGTTCTCTAGCAAACAACTTTATTTTCCAAAGAAATCTGACATCATCCTACAAAAGGATTTGGTGCTACATCCAAGAATAAGGATACAAAAGGTAGTGACAGCAGCTGTGGGATGAAGGCCAAAATGCTGGTATTTCCAGGTTATTTCAATAGCTCTGGGAGGACTATTCAGGAAAAAAAAAAAACAACCCTGGCTGCCACATATACCGCAGTCCTTAATGGGGCGGACTACATGTGCAGTACAGCTCAGGTATACCCAGCATACTTCCAGGCTGGAAATAGGCCTCTCTCGGACACCCAGGTAGGCATTCATTCGACCAAGAGAGAAGCATCCTGGACCTGGCAGGACACACACAAGCCCTGTCCTTGTCTCTAGAGTGTCATGACCTGGGAAAGAGTCTTACTAATTTCTAATTAAGAATAAAGTTCCTCCGGAGCTGTCAAGAAAGAATTAATTTAGCCCTGTGGCCCAGGAGGAACCATAAGGACTCACAGAGCTTGCGGTTTCCCAGGCGTCTGTACTTGTGGGAAGGCACACTGCAGACCCGTAACAAACTAGCCCTTCAGGTATATTGTGGGGAAGAACAGTGACCAAGTCTGTATTATTTTTTAATGTTCAGAAATGTGATGGTATTGCCCTCTGATGTAGTAAAACCACTCCTTGAAATTTAACAAAAAACAGTAATCCAAAAGAATCCAGGCTACACTCATGAGGACGTTTACTGATGCAGTTTTCCTAACAGCAAAAACTTGGGATACCACGGGGTATCTTATATAGCCTTTGGAAGGAAAAAAACTACAAAGTTCTTTTCATTTGAGTCTGTCATACTAAGATGATTTTCTTCAAATTTTTTCTAATTTTAACATTACATTTTCACTAATAACTGAGGGTAAATTTCTTTCAAATGAAGGAAGTTTTCCATTAACATTGACACGCTTCCATCAACCAACACCATCCCTTTGCCTGGCTTTGACGTTTCATACAAATTTTAGAATCACTTTTTCTCCATCTACAAAAAGTCTTGCTAGGAGTTTGGGATTGTGTTAAACCTAGAGATCATATGAGCAGAACTGATATTTTAACTATATTGAGTTTTCTAATCCATGAACAGATATAACTGCCCACTTAGGTCATCTCTGACTTCTTTCTTCAGTGTTTTGTAGTTTTCAGTGTGCAGATCCTGTACATGTTTTGTTAGATTTATATCTAGGTATTTCATTCTTTTCAGAGCTATTGTAACAGATATTTTTATTTCAATTTCCAATGATTTATTGCTAGGACACAGAAATACGATTGGTTTTTGTGTGTTGACCTCATATCCTGCAATCTTGCTAACTCATTATGAGTTCTAGGAGCTGCTTTATAGATTCCCATGGGATTATCTACATAGACAAATCATGCCATCTGAAAATAGGGACAGTTTTCTTTCTCTCCAATCCTTATGCCTTCTATTGATTTTTCTTGCCCTGTTAGAACTTCCAGTACCATGCTGAATATAAGTGGTGAGAGTAGAGGTCATTACCTGTTCCCCACCTTAGGGGGAAAAGCGTTCATTCTTTTCCTACTACGTATGATGTTAGCTGTAGATACTTCAGATGCCCTTTTTCAGGTTGAGGAAGTTCCCTTCTCTTCCATGTCTGTCTACAGCATTTATCATGAAAGAGTGTTGAATTCTGTCAAATGTTTTTTCTGCTTCAACTGATAATCATATGTTTTCCTTTGAAATTGTTAACATGGTGTACATCTTTTCTTGAACTGCTTTGCTTGGTTCTGTTAAAACAGATGTATACTCTACACTTAACGTCCTCTTCTGAAGTCAAGGATGATAATTTTACTATTTTTAATCACCATAAAAATTTAAGAGTAGATATAACTTTGCTTTTCTGCTAGAATTTGATTCCAAGTCCTTGATCAGGAAGACAACTACAGATAACAATCTTCCTCAGGGATAAGGAGCCACATGACAGTGCATCCAAGAAGCCAAAGTAATGAAACCCGCTACACCCACCAGCATGTGCATGTATATGCCATCTGCAGGGATAGGTGGGAGCCAGGGGGACAAAGGAATCTTCAGTAGTAAACAAAACACTGACCCCTTCATGGTTTGACATGAGTCATTTTGTGTTTGCCTAGTCATTTGACCAGCTCTTAAGAACTAGGAAACCAAGTCCAACCCTACTGAATGTCAGTTGAACTAGTTCTTCCAACACAGCTGAGGGGATTTGGGACTGATAAGCTCACTGCTGTGTCTGCAGCTGGTCATTTACCACGGTTGCAGCTTTGTAAACGTGGCCATTTTATGCTATGGATAGTTTCTATAACTTATTTTCCCACTAGATTTTAGTAAAAATCCAGTTTTTTACTGCCCCACCCCAACCCAGCACATCCTCCAGAGAGCAGTAACCAGCCAGGGACTGTGTTGACCGGCTCGAGATGAAAAACTGACCAGGTTCCATCAAATAAAAGATATGCCATTCCCCAGTCCTGAAATGCAAATACTCAAATTTGTCTTTGAGTTACCTAAGAAAGCACCTATCAAACATTAACCCCTTGGCCGGTGTGGTGGCTCACGCCTGTAATCCTAGCACTCTGGGAGGCCAAGGTGGGCAGATTGTTTGAGCTCAGGAGTTCGAAACCAGCCTGAGCAAGAGCAAGACCCCGTCTCTACTAAAAATAGAAAGAAATTAATCAGACAACTAAAAATATATAGAAAAAATTAGCCGGGCATAGTGGCGCATGCCTGTAGTCCCAGCTACTCGGGAGGCTGAGGCAGGATTGCTTAAGCTCAGGAGTTTGAGGTTGCTGTGAGCTAGGATGACACCACGGCACTCACCCTAGCCAGGGCAACAGAGTGAGACCCTGTCTCAAAAAAAAAAAAAAAAACAAAAAACAAAACAAAACATTAACCCCTTAATTCTTACAATTCCTAAAATGCTCAGTCATTACCACCCATATTCCATAATACTATTGAGGAAGCAGGATGTGATGAAGTTGAGATGTCAAGATCAGCAGAGCTAAAATTTTAATTTAAACATATCTTATTACCCAGCTTTTGTTATAAAAAGTCCTAAACAAGTGCATTGTCAAAGGTCAACTGGGTGTGGGAAGGTCTCAAGAAAGCGATCTGAAGCAACAGGAGCTCCCTAAGGGGTCTTTTTGGAACTGAAATACCCTTGAAAAGACCCACCCCCTCAATTGCAAAAGTGTGGAGCTGTACACCTAGGAACAGCACACACCCCGAGAGAAATCAAAACCTTTTAAGTCCATTGCTTTCGCATTGGAAAAACTCATCCATAAGGACTCTAGGCTGCCCAAAGATCACAGAAACATCCTTGGTCTGGAGGTCTCCCTCACTAAGGGGAGTAACTCAAATTGGTGTATTCAGGAGACAGTAAAAAGCAACTCTGACATCAGACTGCCTGGGTTCAAATCCCAGCTCCACCACAATGCACAACCTCTGTGCTTCAATTTCCTCATCCATAAAATGGGGATGACAACAGTACAGTTAGAGTAAGCACTCACTAAATGATGCCTGTTATTATTCAAAAAGTCTTGTCCGTCTCTAGTTTAGGACTGTTAAGGAAAAAAAAAGTCTTGTCCAATCCAGGGCCTGTTGCCACATCCTGGTATATATATAATAGATGCCTACCACCGCTCCCACCCCAAGGGCAAAATTCTGCTTTCAACCAAGTTGACTAAAAAAATAACAGGCTGCGCGTGGTGGCTCAGGTCTGTAATCCCAGCACTCTGGGAGGCTGAGGCGGGAGGATCAGGAGTTTGAGGCTGCAGTGAGCTATGATCAGGGTACTGCACCCCAGCTTGGAGTGACGGAGTAAGACCCTGTCTCTTAAAAAAACCAAAAACAATAAGCAAAAGGAAAAGGCCTACATTAACTATTTCATGAAATGGTGTCTGAGAGCTAAAAACCAATAAACTCCCACAGAATTCACACTCCTGAGCAAGAAAGTAATTTAAATCAGCTGTTTAAACCTACTCTTTTTTTTTCCCACAAAAAGTGCACATTTATTGCTTAATGTAACCACAGTAGACATTCTCTCCAACTAAGAGATAGGTACGGGTTTCATTTTGAAAAGATATCATCTATATCACGGTACTAATTTTCATAATATCCCAGATTAGTTTTACTATCAAATGACATTCCATTTAAAATGTCAATTCAACTTAAATCACAAGGAAGTAAGTGATCCTTCAAATATATAATTATTATGACTTTTTGGTGATATTTTCACCAAGTTTCTCTAGAGACAGGAAACATTAATTAGCAACAATGATAGCTAACATTTATAACACATCGATTTAGTACCTAATAAACTAGGTGCTAATTTTTACATACCACCTCATTCTCTTACTCCTTTGAGGGAGATATAGGCTTTTACAGAAAAATTTCAGCCTTAATGTTACTATTGAGAGCTGATTGCTAGCACCTGTGCAAGGTTTGTACTAACCCTAAACTAATTTAAAGTCTCAAATTTTAATGCACATGTGGATCACCTGGGGGACCTTGTTAAAATGCAGATGATTCAGAAGGTCTGGGGTGAGGGCACTGACTCTGCATTTCTAACAAGCTCTCAGGTGATGCCAATGCTGCTGGCCTAGGGACCAAACCTGAAGTAGCAAGGATCTACAGATCGTAATAGGCCACATACCACAAACAGTCTATAAAAGCTAAAATTTTTAAAGTCTAATTTTTCTCAAAAAACTACATAATTAGAACGTACTCATATTTCTTGATGGGATTCTGAGTTTTGTCACATCTTAGAACTATCTTCATAATGACTTCCTGTTTTCTTTTCCAGTTTAAATGTACAGTCCAATTTCTTGGAATTTTGTGGGTGGGGGGGTTCCCCCTAAAAACCTGGATTTTTATCAAGGCTAAAAAACCAAGTACACAGAAGACTGTTTCAAGTTGCCATACCCTTCAAACAGGTCCCTTTCCTTCACTTGCTCACGCATAGTTTCTCATTGTTTAAAGTCTAGAGATTAAACAAATAGGAGCGTTAAGTGAGATTTTACGGGCTGGGCCCCAAAGTTCTTCCAGATTAGAAGTAAAGCTCTACAATAAAATAGTACCTTACCAAAAGGTAATGATAAATACTACTGGCTTCCATCCCTGGCCTTGGGTGACAAAGTCCAAGCAATGAGGTAATAACTAACGCTTTGTACAAGCTACAGGATTTCAATTCTTTTACTAGATCCTTAGAGTGGCAAATTCTATTTACTTCAAAAGCCCACAGTGTAAATAAGGCAAGGTACTTGACCAGGCCCTGCTCTTTTCTTAGTCATTTCTGATTATCTAACATTTCTGATTATCTGATTATCAAACACTGGCTAGCTGCCTCCTTTAAGAGGCAATTACACACGTCTCCCCTACCACCTACATTCTCTTAGCTAACAGCAATGCCTAACTACAGAACCAATACATCTTTGAGAATATTCCGGTTTACTGGATAAAGTCAGTTTGAAATTCTAAAGATAGATAACCTGATCCATTTGTCTTTCCTTAAAGCCCTTCAAAAATACCCTCTGGCAATAAGCAGAACAAGCCTTTCACTCAGGAGAAAGATAAAACAGTCCATGATTCTGCAATTCACAAACACCAGGACCTTTATTTAAAGGGTGTTCACACATATTATTCCCAAGGAATGTTTATTTATGCACTCAAGTAAGAACAGAGGAACCAATGCTTCAAGAAACAAAATGCACATACAGTGCAGCCCCATGCAAATGGCTTCTCTGGCTGAGAAGTCTATAAAGTTTTGAGGCTGGGCCTCAGAGGAAGGCCTACCTGTGACAGGGAATTCCGGGGAAAAACAGGTTTTTCTGAACTGGAGCATGCCCTGTCCACAACAGAGCTAAGCAACTGCCCAGAAAGGCCTGTTACAAAACCACAAAACAAGAACAGAGCTGACAGGCCCCTGCCCTGAACACCCTGAAAGCTAAAACTAAGGACCCTGAGAAATGAACTCTACTATGGACAAGCCCAACAGAAAGTTCTCTGTTTCTGTTACATCTAAAACTGGCTGCCCTCCCAGAGTGATTTAACTCTGGGTACCAATTGGGCAGTGCTAGCCACCGTGCGGGGGGCAGTGGCTTCCAGGATGCCAAGTCTGTCTTCTAGGTTAATTAGGAGGGCTCGAACCTCTGCAGTGTAAACTGGAGACACTGTGGGCAGATCTGGGCCCCCCAAATGCATCTGGGCTACATGCCTCCATTCAACAAATATTTACCGAGCGTCTACCGTATGCCCAGCACCCTGCTAGGTGCCGGGGAGGAATCAAGCCACAGTCCCCAGTCTCTGGAGCAGAAAAAGACAAGGACCGTCTGGAGGTTGTGCGGGCCCCAAAAACCTGCCACAAGTTGCTAAGACCAGTAGTAACCCGGGGACAGCATGACCCCCAGTGCCAGGCTCTGCGCACCACCAAGCCCAGTACCCAAACGGACTCCAGAGAGCGAAGGCGGGAGTGGACAGGTAGGCCCCAGGGCAGGTGTTCAGGTAGAAGGTGCACACATGAGGCTGCCGGGCTGGCGAGGACAGGGTCCAGTCGAGGATGGGGTGCCCAGGGGAGGCTGGAAGGTGGCCCGGGGACCGCGCGAGGGAGAGGGAGTGCGAGGAGAGGGGTCCAGCCCCGGGAGGCGGGTACGCGGTGGAGGCCGGCCAGGCCTGCGCCCCCGCGGCGGGGACGGGGAGGGAAAGCGCGAGGCTAGGCCGCCCTCCCGGCACCTGGGGCCCCGCCCGGCACCTACCACTTGGGCGACCTTGAGGCGGCCGAGCGTGCCGCGCAGGTAGTCGGGGTCGCAGCGCAGGCCGGCCAGCCCGCGGCGCTGGCTCACCGGCTCGGTGGTGGGCTGGTACGGGCTGCTGGCGCCCGAGATCATGGAGGTGCTCGAGGCCTCGCCCTCGAAGCCGTCCAGCTCCTCGCCGCTTCGCATGCTGCCGCCCGGCCAGGGCCGCCTAGCGCGGCCAGCTCCCGGCGCCAGGAGCGGGCGGGCTCAGCGGGGCCGCTGCATCGCCGCCGCCGCCGCCTGACTGACCGCCCGCGGCCCGCCCCGCCGCCTCTGCGCCAGCCGCCCGGCTGCGGCCGCGGCTCGGTCCGCTCGGGCTCGGCTCCCGCCGCCTCGGCAGCGGAAAGGGAGGGAGGCGGGAGCGGGCAGAGAGGGAAGGAGGCGGGAGCCGGCGCGCCGGGCCGGGAGGGGGCGGAGCGAGGGCCCGCCAGCCGGCCGCTCGGCGGCGCTCCGCGGCGAGCAGAGGTGGAGGTGGCGGGGCCGCGCCGCGGGCCTCGGGGGCGGGGCGGGGCGTCGGCCCCGCCCCGGCCCCGCCCTCACCTGCGCCGCGCGCTGGGCCCGGACCGCTGGTGGGCGCCGCACCCTCAGCACGCGCGGGGCAGAGTCCTGGAGAGCGGGTGGCGGAGGCCGGGAGGAATGGGGCTGAGGGAAGGGGTCGAGGTGGACCTAGGGGCCGTGGAGTTGCTTTCCCAGGGCGCTGCCTCAGTTTCTCCTTTGGAGAAAGTGGGGTCCTCCACAGGTAGGCTGGGGGACTTCCCGGTGAGGACCTGGCAGGGCTGCGCCACCCCGGTGCCGAGAACAGTATGGAACTGACGAGAGGTGGGTAAGTGTCTGCGCTCCCGGGAGCCCCGCAACAGACCGCTTGAGGCCGGGGGAGAGCAGGGCGGGGTGAGGAGTCGGGGCGGGCACAGATGCGGCCGCGGCGGCGCAGCCCCCCGGTACGTTCCGGACCTACCCGCCGAGGAGGGGCGCTGGCACGCAGTAGGCCCTCGGCGATTTCTGAGCGGAAAAGGTCGTGCGCTGTCTAGGCATCAAGTCAGGTTAAACACAGATCTTGCCCTGAAGAGCATTAATTAGGGACCAATTTGCAATCCAAGTGTGAAGGCTAATTTAAGCTAAGTAAAACATTGACTTTCTAAGAATTGTCGCTTTGACATTGAACCCTTGCACACCACAAATACGGAGGCACTGAGCAAGGCACTTGAAGAAGGTATTATTATTCCTATTTTACAGTGGAAGGGACTAAGGCTCCAAAGTGGAAGTGGCTTATCGAAGGTCACACAATTAATTGGTGGGCAGAGCCCAGGTTCCTACTTTTTTCAAAGATGAGGAGGAGAGTGACTCTAATTAATACAGTCATCCCTTGTTATCCTCAAGGATTGATTCCAGGACCCCCGTGGATACCAAAATCTGAGGATGCCCAAGTAGTCCCTTATATGAAATGGCTTGGCGTTGGCATTTAACCTAGGCACATCCTGCGGTATACTTTAAATCTGCGGTCCCCAACCTACAGTATCAGTCCGTGGCCTGTTAGGGACCGGGCCGCAGAGCTCTGCCGCCCCGCTATCCGTGCAAAAATTGTCTTTCATGAAACTTAGGAAGCAGGGGCGGGCGGGAGATGGGGGCCTCCCGCACTGCTAGCAGGAAGTGAGCAGCAGGTTAGCCAGGGAAGCTTCATCTGTATTTACAGCTACTCCCCATCGCTCGCATCACTGCCTGAGTTCCGCCAAACCCCTTGTCCCCCCAGCACCCCGCCGTGGCAAAATTGTCTTCCATGAAACCGGTCCGTAGGGCCAAAAAGGCTGGGGACTGCTGCTTTAAATCATTATAAATTACTTATAATAATGAATACAATGTAAGTGCTATGTAAATAGTTATACTGTATTGTTTCTTATTTGTATTATTTTTACTGGAGGTTTTTCCTGAATGTTTTTGATTAGCACCACGGATGCAGAACTTGCAGAGATAGAGGAATGACTCTATTCAACCAACAAATATTTACTGGACCCTTACTATGTGTTAAGCAATATGCTAAGAACTGGGGATAGATGACCAGTTAAAGATGAATGGTTGGATGTAGGTTCTGGCCTCTGCTCTCTCCCAAAATCCCAGTGAACCAATGAAATGACAGTTAAAGGGATTTTTTTTTTTTTTTTTTTGAGACAGGGTCTAGCTCTATCACCCAGACTGGAGTGCCATGGCACAATCATGGCTCACTGCAGCCTCGAACTCCTAGGCTCAAGCGATCCTCCCACCTCAGCCTCCTAAGTAGATAGGGCTACCAGTGCATGACACCATGCCCAGCTAATTTTTCTATTTTTTGTAGAGACAAGGTCTGGCTATGTTGCCCAGGCTGGTCTCAAATTCCTGGGTTCAAGCAATCCTCCCGCCTCAGCCTCCCAAAGTGCTGGGATTTATTTTTTTTTCAGGGCATTAAACCACTGGGACAAATGCAAAAGGGGACAGGAAGTACAAATGTGTGATAGGGAGAATGGGAGGGTGCAAAAGAGACGTAAACAGTCATCCTGCATCATGGGAAATCAGTAGATGTTTAAAACTGGAAAATCAAGAGGTTAACAGTACGTGCATGTTGATTAGAAATATAAATAAATAATCAGTTAACAAGAGATAAAAAGTGTGACCTCTGGGGAGCAGAAAATGTAATGGGGGTTATAGGCCTTCTGGAACTATTTGATTCTCTCAACTACGTATAGATATAATTTTGATAAAAAGCTAAATTAAAAAATTATTTTTAGAAAAGAAAGGAGTCAGTGGTAAACAAGGCAGGCGTAGTCCCTGCCAGCAGGACATGGGGAGCAAGTATTGAAACCAATAAATACAACAGTGTGTGCTGAGTGTTGGGCAGAGGGAGGGTGTCCATGATGGTATGGAATTTCCAGCAAAAGGATTTAATTTTTGAGTCTGTGGGTCAGAATTTCAGCTGAGCTCTAAAATACAAATACCAGTTAGCCAGACAAAAGGATGGTGAGGGTTGTTGGAAGAGTATTTCAGGCAGAGGGAACATGTGCAAAGGCCCAGAGATGAGCAAAAGCAAGGCACATTGAAGACACTCAAGTGCAGACTTCAAGGGGAGGAGGACTGGCAGAGGAGACCTGAAGCTTAAAGGTAGCGTCGGGCCAGTCCCTGTGGGGCCTCCTGGGCCACAGAAAAGGGTGAGCTCCAAACAGAAGAGTGTTAGGCACGAGCGTGGCCCAGTGAGCTCTGTCTCATAGGATGCTCTCTCTGGCTTCAGTGCAGGGATGGATTGAGCAGAAGCAAGAGTGGAGGCTCCGGTCCAGGACTTATTAAGCTGTTTCCTGTTCCTGGACACCAGCCTAAGTTTATTTTTAGTTCCAGGGAGAGACTCAAACTTTTCTTGTTTTTCACAGAAGTTCACAGACTTCCAGCGGGTGTTGTTGGGAATCCCACATGGATCCTTAAATAGTAGACAAAACCCGGTATTACGTTGCCTTCCTCCGTGTTAAACTGTGACGCATCCTGAATCTCTAGCTATAGCTGTGCCTCCGGGTGTCTGTGAGTGCTGAAGACAAAACGAAGGCAATAAATGACAGAGAAGCAGGCAGCCCTTGGACAGGTCCTGGTTCCAAGGTCTAGTCCACACATCCAGGGCTGACTCAGGGCAACCAGACGCAGAAGGAACTGATGAAGATGCCAGATGCTACTTTCTTAATTGCTGCCAAAGCATAGACACTGCCAGAATTATCTCAGACCCTGAACTTACCCTGGAAGAGCTGCTCAGGGCAGCCAGATGATGTGGAGGGGCACCTCACACATGCAAACATGCTTGGCCTCAGGACACTTGGGCTCCTATCCAAGGTCTCTTACCCAGGCAGCGCTTGGGCACTGACAAGTTCCTTATCATCAACCTTTTTTATATGCCCAGCAGCTCACTCACTACCTGTCTGTTCTTTGGACCATGCTCAAGTTTAGCATCCTTAGGTATGGGCTGTGCCCCGGGATACTTTGGCTCACCTGGATCAGATTTGGCCTCTTCCCAAGCTCCTGAGCCTCTCATTTAGCCCTGGGTGTGGCTCCCTCCAAGGGAAACCACTTACAAGTCTGGGGAATCCCTTACTGTACCCCCTCCCACACACACACTGACTTCACTGAGCATCAGGGCTCATCACGGAGAGCCCTAACCTCAAAGGTACTGTTCCTACAAGGAGTTTAGATTCTAAATTGCATAAAGGGCTAGGAGAAAAACACCTTCCCAAACTGTGGTCCCTCCGTGATCTGTGTCTGGAGGCAGAGCCTGATCACAACGAGGAGAGAGAGGCTTACACTTCATTTTGTTTCTTACTGAGGCCTCTCCCCAGTGCATCCCTGCAAGTGCTGGGGCGTGAGGGTGGCTTTTCCTCTAACTTCAATTAAGCAATAAATCTAATCTACTACTTTTAATAAACCCAGTAATTAGCAGGAGCCCTAAGAGACTTCTACCTCAAACAGAAACATATAGATAGGGGTAGTAAGTAGAAGATTTCAAGCATAAAGTATATATAGTGGGAAGATTGGTTAAGTGTATCATTAGCAATTATCAATATTAAAAGCAAGCATGAACCAAACACAAAAAGAAAATTTTGTATTTAATGTTTCACGACTAACAACTTGGTTTGAATACTTCTAAAAAGCCTTTTAAAGAAAGTTACCAGTATAAAGTCCTTACCTCTAAGGATTAGACTCAAAGATGTAAAAAACAAAAACTCATTTTTGCGTTTGAAAGGAGTCCATGTCCCTGTCCCTCTCCTCCGTGGCAGGACCTTGACCAGACCCCTCCAGCACTGTTCCCACATGCCTGGAGGGTAAAGCCTCGGTGAGTTCCAGACAGGAGTGGTTCAGGGGTTTGAGTTAACTGCTGCTTCTGAAAGAACTTGTCCCTTCAGCCAGAAAAATGCTCTCCAAGTCTCCTCTAAAAATAGTGCTCGCTGGGATTTTCCAATTTGACATTCCTTTGGTCACAATGACCAAGGACAACCTAAGCCAGTCCACCCTTTGCCCCTAGCCAGAGCCTCCAGTGGAATCCCACCGCCTGTGGGACCCCAGTTTGTGGTTCCTGCTGCCTCCAGACCCTGCTGGCCCTTGACTCCCTCAGGGAAGGATTTGCCTGCTCAGCGCTGCCTTGGTTCTCCCTGGCTGTCCCCCACCTTCTGGTCCCCTGGCAGAGGAAGGGGAATGGTTTTCTGGGAAGAAAGTCATTAAGTGTGGCCACAAGGGAATGCGGGAACTGCCTTCACTTACCCTCCAGTACTGGTGTCCATGTGGGCCAGGTGCTGGCTAAATGAGTCACGTGAACCTCAGGGAGTCACTGAGGTAGCCAAGGAGGCAACATACACCAACCACGCATGTGCCAGGCACTGGGCCACATGCTGGGGCCGCAAGGCTCTCACAGAACAGTGGTGGGAGGGAGTGATTGTGGAACCACAGTGGCCTGCCAGCCTCCATCCACTCCTTCTAATGATAGTACCCCTACACCGTTCCGGGGGCTGCCCCCCTCTACTTCCTGAACAGGTGAAACCCACCAAGGAAGAGCGAGCAACTGACCCAAGAAAGACCAGTCATAGCACCCTTCTACCCTAACAACTGGCTCAGGATGGGCATGGGATTTGGGTTGGGCCGATGAGAATCCCACCCTGGGATTTTTCTCTCTCAAATGTAGGGATTCTCAAATTGTAATGTGCATAGGAATTACTCAGGGGTAGATTCTCAGGACCTCCTCCAGTCTAATGCTTAGGCCTAAAGTGGGGGGTAGGAATCTATAGGACTACAGTTATCTATGGGACTAAAAGGCCAGTACAGCTGCCTGGGGCTGGAGAGAGCAAGGAAAGCTTCATGGAGCCAAACTGGGTATTGAAGGCTAAGCAGGAGTTCACTCAGAAGCATGTGATCCTGCCAACTGCTCCTGCCCTCTTGAAACAGTCTCCTTGCTTGGCATAGATGGCCTCAGGCTCTCCTCATTTTCCTCCACCCTCTCTGGTCACTCTATTTCAGTCACCTTTATAGGCTCAGTCCATGGAGGTCAGTCTTCCTCAGGGTACCATCTTCATTCCTTTTCTGTAACTCCAGACCTTTCCCCTTAGCTCCAGCCACTTAAATCCAGCTGCCCACTACACATCACCCTTGGGTGTCCTGAATTCCTTGAGACCCAAACATAAGTCATCATTTCACTTGCTCTTTCCCTTCTCTTCTCTTCCAGCAATAAAACACCTGTTCCTTTATGAGGCCAATAAGGGGTGGGGAAGACACCTGGCACTTACATAGTGTATTCTGTGTGTCAGACGCTACTTGATTTTCATGTATAACTCACTGAATTCTCAAAACAGCCCAATGAGGAGGGCTAACTCCTATATATCCTGTACAGTTTGGGCTAGATGTCACCTCATGCAGGAACACCTTCCTGAGTCCCACAGTTGGGCCGGGCCCTCCTGCCCTGGCTTCCACAGCCCCTTGCATCAGAGTATTATACTGTGTTATAACTCACTGTTCACCCATCCATATGCTGCCCTTCCAGGCCAAGAGCTCCAAGAGGGCAAAGGCCTCATTTCTCTCTGGGCCTGGCTCAGGGCCGGATGTGTGATAGGCACAAAAGGGACCATTTGTGGAACATAGGCTGGTCCTCACTGTGTAACCTCAGACAAGATGATAACCCCTGTGGGCCTCACTTTTCTCATCTGTAAATTGTAAAGGGTTTAGAATGGTGTCTGAGATCAAGTAAATACTCAGCAAATGTTTACTCATTACTGGTGTCATGATTCTGAATAAGCAAGGCAGGGCGAGGCATTCTGGAAAGAGGAGC
This sequence comes from Propithecus coquereli, assembly GCF_000956105.1. Taxonomy (NCBI): domain Eukaryota; kingdom Metazoa; phylum Chordata; class Mammalia; order Primates; family Indriidae; genus Propithecus; species Propithecus coquereli. The sequence continues at coordinate 5,039,583 of NW_012152729.1, read as the reverse complement.
CAGCCTGAGCAAGGGCCCTGACAGAAAGGCCTGAGGGCTTCAGAAAGAGAGCCTGGGTTCTTGTTCAGACACAGAGAGGGGTTCGAAGGCGTGTAAAGGTCAGGAGCAGGGACAGGTGGGCGGGAATGGTAGGTTTGGAACAGATTCTGAAGGTCTCTGCAGTCAGGGGAGCCATCGGAACTATACTTTGCTCATTAAGCAGGGGACTGACGTGATCAGATTTGGGCAAAAACAAAAAGTACAAATGAATAATTCAAAGTCTTATCTCCTCTCTTTCAAATGGGTAGTAGAGACACTGTTGCCTTGAATAATGTATAGAGCCCTTCTAAATAGAAAAAGGTCTCAGGGACCCCAAGAATATGTCTGAGGATGCTTAGGGGTTCCCCAGACCCATTTGGGGGAACACTGGTACAGCCAGAAATGCCCCTGTAATGGATTATAACCCATTGAACAAATCATGTAAATTTGAAGTTTTGATGAGGAATGGAATGCTATTTCACTGAATTTTCAGTTTACTAATTTATTTATATCAATATAGACTCATGATTTCCTATTTTATTCAATGGGTTATAATCCATTACAGACATTATTTGATACTCACATTGTCCCCAATTGGCCAGTGGACTCACGTCTTTTTAGAAGTTTTTTAGACAAGGTCTCACTGTGTTACCCAGGCTAGAGTGCAGTAGCTATTCACAGATATGGTGCACTGCGGCTTCAAACTCCAACTCCTGGGCTCAAATGATCCTTCTGCCTCAGCCTCCCAGCACACACCACCTTGCCTGGCTCTTGGGTCTTTTTGCCGTTTCTATTGTTCTCTGAGCTCATTCTTACTTTCTGGCACAGATGTTCCAGGCTCACCTCATACTTTTCTTTTCCCGGCCCTGAATCAGTCATTTCTCCAAGAAGTCCCGATTGGAGGATGGTATTTAGAAACTCAGATCTTGGCACAAGATACGCTCACTGCTATTGGGCCATTGCTGCTCTCAGGCCCTCTCAGGCAAAAAGCTAACAGATGTATGTATACATATTAACACACGCATATATGGGAAATTAAAAAATTTCCTTATGTGTGTGTATTGAAAACCATGAGTTTACACTAATACCTCCAATTCCAATCCAACACCATAGGGTTCATTCTAGCTTTCCCTCTTTTTATCATTTGTACCTCCCTTCTCTAGCAGTGAGAAATCTGGCTGTTACTTTTCATACATTAACTTATCTGACCAATGCCTGGATGCAACCACTCTCCCATCCCCACGCTCACCCCCATCCCTGCACAGATGCCCTCCTCACTACATGGCCCCACACTGGGCCAGCCCTACTCTGATTCTGATACCCTGTGCCCAGCCGCTCTATCCCATGTGGATGCCCTCCCGACCCACCCTGGGCGGACGTCCTCTCCCTTCTCCACCAGGGGAGATACCCAGAGGTCTGCTCTCTTCACCCCGTTTGTGCTCTGTCACCCTGTATCCCTCCCACCCTCTTCACCCTGCTTGGGCTAACACTCCATGCCAGGCCATACCCACCTCCCCACTCATAGGGACACTCTCTTCACCCTATTCAGGTTCCAAAAACCTGCTCTGGGTCTCCAAGTCCCTACTGCAGCCCCAGGCACAACATCTACCATGCTCTGCCCACTAAAGGCTTTGGGCCAAATCACTGGGAAGAAGAGCCCTACAAAGATTTTGGTTTTTATTTTGAGCAGGGAGAAGCTGACTGTGGCATTAGAGACACCAGTTGGCTCATCTGTTGTTCCCAAAAGAATACCACAGCCCTGTAGGTCAGGGCCCACCTTGTTCACCTATCACCAGCATCTTGAGTGTCACTGACCCATGCCCACAGCTCCTTGGAAGACGGCTATGGTTGCTGAGAGGCAGGGAGGAGGCCCCAGGAGGCCGCATACCTCAACCACGTATTTGATGCCCACGCATGCAGATGGCAGAGAGTTGCCTTGCCCAAGAAATCAGGCAGTTGCCCAGGTGATGGAATTTATGGTGTGCTGAGAGCTTGTCTGCCCTAAAATAGCTCTCTCGCTCAGTCTCAACTAGCAATTTATATCTTCAGATTTAAGACCCGGTGTTTAGCACTGCCCGGCTGCTAGTTGGACACTAGCTAGGGTAAAGCGTGCAGATCATGTAGAGGAATCCCAACTCTGCTCCTGACTTTCTGCATGACCTTGGCAAGTAATTTCCCTCCCTGACCCTATTTCTCCATTTATAAGGCAGCAATTTCTGAGGCCTTTCGAGAACTAAGGTCTATCATATAGTTAGTTCCAGGTTGGTTGTGTTTCGGGACACTGTCTGCATGCTAGGCCTGGGCCAAAGCACACGTCTCAACCAATGCATCCAGCCTCCCTATGAGGTAGGTAAGATTCTCCTCACCACTATACAGGGGAGGATGCTGAGATTCAGAGAGGTTAAATGACTTCTCCACCACACAACTGTTAAGTTCTGGGGCCAGGACTCAGACCCAAGTCTACCTGGCACAGGGTTTCTAGCTGAGACAGCCCGGGTGTCAGGCCTGGGGCTGTGGGCTACACTTTTCCTTTTATGTCAGAGCAGTTCCACTTCAGCTCAATGCCAGAAACATTTATGGTTCCAAGTGTGGGAGAACCATCTGGCAGCCTGGCTAGTTTGAGGCTGCTTGGGGACGCTTCCCATAAGGGCTCAGTGCCAGCAGCAGGAGGCATTTGCTGTACTCCCCATTGAGCCTACGACTGTGCTACCCATAGCATCACAGGAGAAATCTGCTCCCAGGGGCCAAAAACTCCCAGAGTTGTCCTAGTTATGAAAAACCCACCAATTTACAGATGCTGACCTTCTCTGGAGCAAGGACAGTGAGGGAGAAGAGAAGGTGGGGAAGGAGAGAGGATCTGCAAGGTCGCAAGGTACTATCTCCACAGTCCAAATTCTAAAGGTCATAAAAGTATGGACCTTGACCAAGCCTCAGAAACCCTGAATGTGAATGTTTTCAAAGGGCAGTCTGTGGAATCTGGAAGATGTCCACAGTCAAAGCTGGACAGGAAACCCCACACTTGAGCCCCACTGAAGACTCACACTTACCAGTCACTGATAACACACAAAAAACCAAACACCTGATTAATGCAGTGGTTATCAGAGACTGGGGAAGGGTTGGGGGAGGAGAGGATGGGGTGAGGGTGGTCAGTGGGTACAAAGTTACAGTTAGACAGGAGGAGTAAGTTCTGGTGTTCCAGTGCACAGTAGGGTGCCTCTCACTAACAGTAAGGTATTGTGTATTACAGAATAGCTAGAAGAGAGGTTTTGATGTCCTCACCAGAAAGAAGTGATAAATGCATGAGGTGATGGATATGCTAACTATCCCCATTTGTATGTTATACAATGTATACACGTATCAAGACATCAAACACATGTATAGACTGTATAACATTCAAATTATAATGTGTCAATTTAAAACATCTTTTCAATGTAGCTAAATCTTGAGTCTTCCAAACCTGCTGGACCACCTACTTAGACGATATGGCCCAGAACACACTTTGGGAAACCCAGATTTAGGCTTTTACAAATGGAAGAGCACTGTCAAGAGTGAGACAGCCAATAAGGGGTGGGTCCTGTACCAGAACCCTGTGGATTCCTGCGCTGCTGCCCCAAACAAACTCTTGCTATTTCCTGGTCCCCTATGGGCCATCCTCTCGGAGCGCAAAGGCACCTAACATCAATTGGAACCTCTGAACCACCTTCTCAAAATGCAGAGATTTTCTGTATACAAAGTTTAAACAATGACAGTGTCGAGTTTCCTACATGCTCCGAAGTTTAATTCCAGACTAGCATTTGTTACATGATTCTGAATAGGTCAAAAAAAGATTCACAAAAATGGTAAAATGGTGCCAAATACTTTAAATATCAAGGGCAGATGTAACAGGCCACAGGCTGCTGACAGATGCACCAAGGCACCCCCACTCTTTAAAATAAATTACTGCCTTAAAAAGGAACATAGTTTTAAATTGTTGAATTCTTCCCACAACAAAAATTTAAATGGGTCACACTGTGTTTGCCTTTTCTAGTAGATAGAACTTTCACTAGCTCGTCAAAGATGCCCACTGGGTGAATGGGTCCGGGGGGAGGCAGGGCAGGGAAGATGGAGGAGCCCTATGATCACCTGGAAACTAGTTAACTCAGTTCTGTTTAAGAAATAAGTTCAATTAAACGTTACAGACAAACTTTATGGGTGAAATTATCTCCACATTGTTGTCATTTATCCTGAGTTGCCTGATGAGAACAATCTATCCACATAAGAATTTCTTAAGGTTAGACATATGTGAAAGGTATTTCTGAAATACTGCTCCAGGTTGGGGAAAGGACTTTTTGGCCCACACAGAACTCTGGTCCCCACCCCCACCAATTCCTGGCTTGGCAAAGCCCTGCTGTCTCCTTTCCCTTCAGGCCCTGAGATTCCCTCAGCGTCAGAGCCCAGGGGCACGTCGGGCCTGTCTCACTGCGAGCCAGCAGAGTGCACTGTTCATCCTCAGTGGAGTTTTAGCTTCTTCCTCCTGCTCTCAACACCACTGCTACTGGCCTGTCATCTCTGTCTCCCAGTCAGAACACACCATCTGTGCCTCATCAAGCAGCCACAGAGAACGTCAAGACAGCACTTGGCATCCTTTCAGCTATCTGCAGGCCTTGCAGGGTAAGAAATACAATACTAGGAACCACTGTCCTTGCTTCCAGAATCCGGGGCTCAGCTGCAAGGCACCCTATCGGAACCTACCAGGAAACATCATGGTGAATGGTCCCAGGATATCCATCCCTCTAACCTCTGTTTTCTTTAGAGAGATGATATTTAAGTTACAGACTGAAATGCCACAACCAGAAAGGGTAGGGGCTAAGAATGGGGTTGCTGGAAAAGGGTAAATGAGAGACAACTTCCTAGGGATGTTTTTAGGGGCAACCATCACACTGAGACCTACCCTATGCCAAGCACATGTGAACTTCCTCTAATGTCCACAATGAGTGGAAAGAAATCTTATCCCCACTTTAACAAAGATGGGGAAAAGAGGCCTAAGGGGGCAAAGCTCCCCAGTTTGGGTTATTTTCTGGTTTTGCTTCTTGATCAATTTCTCGTCTGTCTACACTGTACTTGCTTGATTCGAAAGTCAGCAGCAAATGCACCAGGATCGGAACCCATTAGAGCCCACGCCCTCCCGAACATTCCAGCTGCCTTGCTCCACGTGCTGCTCCAAAGTCAGAGGCAGCAGAACAGGGAATCCAGAGTGGGTCAGCAGTGTGTGACAGCCCCTGCGGCAGGTGAACAGGCAGGCCAGCCTTCCAGCCTCACACCCTGAGGGACATTTGCACTGGTGAAAGTCTCAGAGCCTGCCGAGGGCTCTTGCCACAGGTGACCCCTAAAGCTCTTCATGCCTTAAGAGGAAGGTCCTTCCAAGATAGGAGTGGCAGGCCTTTCTCAGGAAACTGCCTTTCCCAGCAAGATACCTGCCACTTAGCCTCTTCCCCCTTTGTATAGTGGATACTTTCTCTACAGATACATTCTCTATCTGCCATTTTTGCCCACTAAACATCAACGATGGCAAGGGGAAAGGTAGGACAGCAGCACATGGCCGCTTAGGACCACAGATGAAAATTTCAATTCATCTATTTTTCCTATCTGCTTTAGATGGACACAGTGAATACCAGCATAGCACCATGATTAGCACAAACACAGAAGCTAGACTGCCTGGGTTCAAATTCTGGCTCTGACCTTTGTAACTACTTAGCCTATCTGTGCCTTAGTTCACCTGGAAACTAAGATGGAGATGACAGCAGTACTTGCAATGAAGAGTTGCTATGAAATTAAACCAATTCGTATAAACTACCTAGAGGAGTGACTGGTATACACCAATATCTAATATAAGTATGTGCTATTACAGTGGTACTGCTAGTATCACATAATAAAATAATCTACCCAAATATTCACCAAACTTCCTAAACTCATTTTTAAGGCAAAATATGACAATGAATTAAGAATTTATACAATTGTTGACAGACATGCAGTGTTACCTCTGCGAAAGTGATATTGACAATATCTAACAAAAACTACAGATGTGCATTTACCTTTTAAGTAGGTAAGGCCACTGCTAGGAATTTACCCTGAAGACACATCTCCACAAATAAAAAACAACATATGCACAAGGTTACTGATTTGCAGCATTATACATAATAACAAAAGACTAGAAACATCCTAAATGCCCATCTGTAGGAGACTGGTTGAATAAACATGGCACATCACCTAACTGAACACTATGTAGCCATAAACTAGAATAAAGATCTCCATGAACTAATATAAACCAATTTATAGCCAATGTTAAGTGAAAAAGTACATGTGGTACGTCCATTGATAGGGCTTAGAAGTAATAGCACCCATAACATTAAGTATGCCTACAGCCCAGATTTTGGTTTCCAAAGACCAATCTTCACTAAAAGGAAAAATAATGACTCCATGCATAAGGCAAGGAAAAATGCCAGGTGAGCCTGCACCATCTTTTTGTGCTGGAAAGAAAATGCCCAAAGACCAATGTGGGCCTAACAAAAGGACACAGCTAAATCTGATGAGTCTAGTATCCAGAACATATAAATAACTCTTACAACTCAACAAAAAGGCAAATAACCTAATTTAAAAATTAGCAATATGGCTGGGCACATTGGCTCACACCTGTAATCCCAGCACTTTGGGAGGCTAAGACAGGAGGACTGCTTGAGCCCAGGAGTTTTGAGGTTGCTATGAGCTAGGCTGATGCCACAGCACTCTAGCCCACGGGGCAGAGTAAGACTCTGTCTCCAAAAAAAACCAAAAAAAATAATATACTAATACCCCCCGAATTGTACATTTTAAAATGATGAATTTTATGTTAATTATATCTCAATAAAAAGAAAAAAAGGAGATAGCTGGTTGAAAGGGCTCCCTCTATTCAAACTTGGGGCAGTTTGAGCATCAAGAATGACAGTTTATAGAGTGTAACACTTTTAATTAAAAAAAATAAGACTGTAAGTCTACAGGGATAACGACCCAAAAAGGGCAGAGGGACAAAACCTCTTCTGTACAGATGAATGCCAGCTAATACACAGAAGAAATGATGGGATAAGAAAATTACCCTTAATGTGATAACTGACTTAGGCAACAGTGGGTGCTATAAGCATAAGTAAAAGGTGACTGAAGACCAATATATTCAACAATGTCACCCCACAGATTACTTGAGAGATCTGAAGGACACAACCTTAACCAAGGAATCAAACCCAGCATCACCAATACAGGGACAACCTGATGTGACATACTGGAAATATACAACCTCATTTATTGAGAATGAAGCATTCTTGCAAAAATGTTTAACCAGAATCAAATCATGAGGAAACAGTAAGACAAATCTAGGACATGGGACTTTCTGTAAGACAACTGGCCTGGACTCATCTGATTTATTTAGGGCTGAAACACCCCAATGTTTAAAATTTATTTTAAATGATTCAAGGGGAAAAGTGTGTGTGTGAGCATGCACACGTATATGACAAAAGATGATAGAGGAGAGCAGAGCATATATGACAAAGTTAAAAATTGGTGAATCTATGTAAAAAAAAAATGGGGTTCATTAAACCCTTTCAACTTTTCTATAGGTTTACAATTTTTCAAAATAAATACTTCAGGGAAAATTTATGTGATAAATCAGCTGTAAAGAACAAAAAATTCAACCTGCTTAAAGTGAGTGCAATAATCAGAAATGTAATTCATATACTGTAATATAAAGAATTCAACTTCTCGAACAGATTTTACTGTGTTCCATTTAAATAAGTGAAAAGCACTCAGCCCAGTTCAGACAATGAACTGATTCAAGAGGCAAGAAAATACACTGGACAACTTACAAAGCCCACTGCACACATAGCTTAGTAACTCCACAGCCTTTGAAATGCGGCTTTATAATGCTATTCTTTCCAGAATCTCTGATAATTTCAAGTAAGAGAGGAAAACAGTTTTACCTACATGATCAGATACCCCATATGAATAGCTGTCAGTTCAATATTTCTCCAGTGGGATGATTTATCACAAAGAAAGTCACCAAAAATTGTAAGCAGTCTGGATTCGTGTTTATTGAAGCCAGTAATTAGAGACATCTTCTTTTTTTCCAGCACTAGAAAGCAAGGTTCCACATGACTGCATACTGCACCCGGATAGAGCCACACCCCTGGACTAAGGCTGGTGGGGGATAATCTGCAGTCCTAATTTTAAGTTAAAAACACCAATAAACTTAGTATATAGACGATAGTGAACTTTCACTTACAGCATCAACATTGTTAAGGTCATGATGTACAGAGCAGTCACTTTCAACTTCGTTAAATTAATAAAACACGACAATGTCTTCAGTTTAAATACTGATTTTAAAATGCCAATTAAAAAAAAAGTGCAAACAAAATAAAATACTCTAGCAGCATACCTGTTGCAATTTTAGGGAAGACCAATTCATGGCCTTTATCTGGGCCACATCTTCAAGGTTGGGCTTATTTTTCTTTGATTTTTTTATTTTAAACACAAACAGCAGATGTAACCACTATGATGTGTATAAATAGTAATAAAATTGTCTTTAACAGTCTACCATATAAGTGTGTTCTGCAAATAAAATGAATTTTACTTTAAAAAGTAAAGGCTGTTCATTATTTGGCCTTTGGTTCCAATGCTTGAAAGCCCCCAAATAACACAAATCATCTCCCCTCCTCCCACCCCTCAAAAAGAACCCTGTAGCTCCCCAAAGCTGGTAGACTTTGGCAACCACTGAGTACATGACACTATGTATCAGTTTCTTCTGATACTAGGAGCATCCACTTGTCATGAGAAAATAAAAGTGGTCTCCCAGAAACCTTCCTTCACAAGACAGGTGTCTTAGCATTTCATCAGTTTTAGTACATTTTATATTGACACAAAAAGTGCTTATCAGTTCAAAAGATAAAAATAAACAAAAACTAAAATTTTGCATTAGAATTTAAAATCACACCATATCCCTCTTAGGCATGTGCCTTTCCAAGAATTCCTTCTTGTTTCTGAGGTTACTCATTTTGCCCCAGCTGCTAGAGAGGGATTAAGTGACCCCACCTTTAGTGTGGCCACAAGCTGTATGACATCTATTGGTCACTACACCACAACTCTCATTCCACGGTCAGTTTACTGTCATTACCTAGACGATCTGGTAATTGGAAGCCACAATACATTTGTTTAAAACAAAAACTGAATTTAAAAAGGAAAAAATAGTGTATTTCAACAAAACTGGCACAAGAAACATGTTTTTGTTTGTCAGAAAGGCAAGTAAATACTTAGCTTTCTCCTTAACAGTGTTCAGACCTTTACTAAAGCAATTCAAGACAGTCTTAAGAGTCCTGTTATACAACAAAGGATATTTAAGTTATGCCCAGTACTACATTAGTGGTCAGTCAAATCTGGTATGTAAAAGTAATGACATTAGGGAAGTTATGCTCAGACACAGTACAACAAACATTCATATAAAAAAAGTAAACTCCACATAGTGAACTGTGGTTTTTTTCCCTTGGTTTGACAACAAAATTTTATACATTAACTTCATGGTAGTGTTTGCATTTAAATGCTCTGTGTCATATATAAAATTAAAAGTGCCATTTCAAATCCACAGAAGTCATTTCCAGGATAGTGGTGTGACATGACAATGTGCATGAATATGCCCTAAGTGGGGAGACACCTGAAACTCTCATTTCCGTAAGAAAAAAAAAGACGGCTACATTTTATGAAAAACACTTAAGAGAAATGTGTCATTTCCATTTTCAATATAAAACATTCACACTTATTCGTCCATCTGATAGCAACGATCAGACCAGGGAGCTAGGACAAGACCCTTCTGCATCATTGGAACTCCGTGAAGATTTCCACGGACTGTAAGGCAGGGACTGGTGCAAGCCAATTAACCAGAGTGCAATTACATTAAAAACCTCCCCCAGACTTTCTGTACCACATTGCATTATGGCAAAATGAGAGGTCAATTACCCATTTTCTACTAGTAGGCCAGTCTGTGGTAGTAAAAAAACAAAAAAAAAAAATTTAATTTAAAAAACAAAGCAAAGCAGGAGCTATTTAAAAAAAAACACAATTCAAAGTAAACTAATTTTGTAACTGCTGACTTTGAACCTACCCCACAGTGACTGTCTGCCCCATACGTGGAGCCCAGCACCTCCCGTGAGGACAGAGCCTGGGCCAAGCATGTGAGTCCTAGGCAGCTGCCATTGTTCCCACCCCTGGGGTCACCTCCACCTGACTCAGGAGCCCCCACAATCAACACATCTTTCATATAAGTTAAAGATGCATTCTGAACAAGTCTAATTCCCATTTTGTTTCGTGTTTAGTTTGGAAATGCTTTTAATTTTAAGTCTTAAACAATGATTCTTCAACTTCTACTGAACACACAGTATTTACTAACACTGCTCATCTCCTCCTTCCTCCACCTCCCTCAACGTTCAGCTTCCCCACCATCACTTCTCTCATTCCTCCCTTCAGTCTTTCTCTTTCCTGGACTTTCTGCTACTAATCTGCGTCCCAAGAACAAATGAATTTGCTAACACGAAACTGGTCAGACTAACCACCCTCTCATCAATGATTTCCTGGTCTCATTTGCTCCACCCTGATAGAAAGTGGGCCCTCTTTCTCTCGCTCTACCTTCCCCTCCACAAGAAGCCCAGCTGTGCTTGCCTCCCTCTAGAGAGCCATATGCCCAAGAGTCCAAGGGTTATCCTTAACAAAGGGGTCTGACATGTAACCTTCCTAAATGTGCATTTCACACTTGGACAAGCCAATGAAGTTTTTTGTTTTAAGTTCATCTCCCCTGCCCCCAAAAAACTGATAGCATGTGCCATATCAGAAAAATCCTGGTCTTAGCAGATCAATATACATAGTTATTTGGTCATTGGACATATGCACGTTTTAAGGAGGGTCAGGCTTCATTTTCTGTTGAAGAGTTTGTTACCATGGAGTCTGGTTTTCGAGTCATTCTATCCAGTTCTTCCTGAACATTTGACAACACAGTCTTTTGTCCTAAAAAAAACAAAAACAAAAAGCAAAGCAGTGATGTGAGAACAGAAAACAATTTTTTTTCCTCTTTTTTTATTTTTAAAGATGGGGTCTCATTATGTTGCCCAGGCTGGTCTTGAACTCCTGGCCTCAAGTGATCCTCCCACCTCAGCTTCCCAAAGTGCTGGGATTACAGGCATGAGCCACCATGCCCATCTCAGAAAACATTTTTTTAAAGGGAGAATTTAAAATTATACATATTTCTCTAATCATTTGATGATAGGACCCTCAATAGGAATAGAAAAGCCTATTTTCATTACAATAAGGAGACAGACCCTAATTCAGCCCTTCTTAATTCCAAGTGTTACAAATCAGTGTTTCCCCAACTACGTGACTACTGCCTGACAGGGTGTGCCTTTGTGCCAAACACAAGGACCTTTCTGAAAACCTTCTTACCACCCAACCAACCCCCAACCCCTGTGCATTCTTTTTTTTTATTTTTTTTTGAGACAGAGTCTCACTCTTTTTGCCCGGGCTAGAGTGCCGTGGCGTCAGCCTAGCTCACAGCAACCTCAAATTCCTGGGCTCAAGCGATCCTTCTGCCTCAGCCTCCCGAGTAGCTGGGACTACAGGCATGCGCCACCATGCCTGGCTAATTTTTTCTATATATTTTTAGTTGTCCGATTAATTTCTTTCTATTTTTAGTAGAGACGGGGTCTCGCTCTTGCTCAGGCTGGTTTCGAACTCCTGAGTTCAAACAATCCGCCCGCCTCAGCCTCACAGAGTGTTAGGATTACTGGCGTGAGCCACCGTGCCCGGCCCCCTGTTCACTCTTACCACCATCTTCCTAGAGGTGATACCTCAGTTTCAACAATGCAGCAAACTATTTTCTTTGTCCCAGACAAGTGTTTAGAATTTGTTTCTAATTATTAATACAACACTCTAGACTGACTCACATGGGTAGCCTGGAAACATCCTGTTTCAGTAAGAATTAAAGAATATAGCCAGATAGTTCAATCCTGCACAAAGTCAGCACTCATATTTTTCTGCTGTCAAACACTAACTGAGGCCTGGCAATGGACCCCTATTTTCCATTAGGGAATAATGCCAGCCCACAGCCTGGGCCACCAGACCAGACTATGAGTCTTTAAGAACTCCAGAGCCACTGGAAGCCCAGGCTGCCCCAAGGATAGAGTGATCTCCTGAGGGTCTCCGTTGCTCTGGAAACATCAATTAGGGAAAACACTGTGTTAACATACCTTATAGCCAATGGAAAATTGAAAGCAAAGACCTTTTTTAAATGTCCTCCAGCTTCCTGGGACAATGTGTAATTCTCATGGAACTTGGTTATTTTGTTTCAGAGACCTCCAAGATGTACAGACTAGCCCTAACAGCCCACATGGAAGGACAGGTGGGTGGCCACCAAGAGGGTGTGTGTGTGTATGTGTGTGTGTGTGTGAGTGAGTGAGTGACGGGGGGAACATCATGGAGGAGGCGACAAAGACCCTCCAGGGAGACAGTGACAGGTCATAGGCTCCAACTCACAGCAAGATTGGGGGCAGTGGGGTATACAAAAATCCTTATAGCACCACAGAAAATTAATTCAATAAAATGTAAATGGTACACTCTCCATGGACCATGAACTCCAGTGGAGAGAGCTTCTACACCAGGGCCATGTATATAATTTAGGCTATATCTCACCTCACCCAATAGCCAGTTTCCGAGAACCAGAACGTACATAAATCCCACTTTAAATGTGCCAAGCAAACCTGCGTGGTGATAAGGTAATCCCATTGAAAGTATGGCACACTGCTCAGTATAAAGTGAAGGTCTGCTTCCTTGTTGACTATTCAGAAAACCAAGGGTCTGTGGGTCACGTGAAGGCAGACATTCCTGTATGCCTCCACAGCACTGCTCAACCACAAGAGTCACAGGTCTCTGAGGGCCCTTCTGTACCTGACTTCTTGGCCGTGCTCTGTACCCCACCAGCACCAGGACTTCCAGGAGAGCCTGTCTTTTTACTCAACAGACTGTTGAAGAAGCTGGCCAACACCCCTTCACTTGCTGCATTATCTAAAGGAAAAATTAAGGAAAAAAAAGTATCACACAAACTGGATGACTTAATTATTATCAAAAATACCCCCTTGTTCTCAGCTTGGAATTAGCCATTTGTGTATACCATTTTCTTAGGATACTGACATAGAATAATAATACTCAGTTACTATGCATCCTTATAATGGCTACTGTGGAGGCTAATTATGTGTTAGCATGATTACCAAGTGGAATCATGTTTACATTCCCCACCTGTTTGGGGGCAGAACGGAGCCACATCATCTCCCCGTTCATGAGGCAGTGCTTTTCAAAGTTCTATGAGCCCTCAACACTCCAAACCTGAAAAGCTCACATCCTGAATAGAAGACACTCATCAAATAAGTAAGAACTAAATAAAACTTTGTTTTGATGGTTTTGTTGAGGCCAATATCTTTGGGTATCACTAAGCCACTGGGATAATGGCTGAACTAACAAGCAATTGAGCTTGACAAGAAAAGTGAAGGAGAAAAAATCCCACGCTTCATAAATAGTAATAACATAGTAGTTTATAATATAAACATGATGAGAAACAATTCAGAGGATCCAAAATACACATTTTTAAGTGACTTCCTATTTTGTATTCTTCTCTGAAGGAACCTGCAGGGCCAAACTGAGGTCTCGCAAAAAGCCAAGTGCATGGGCCACTGATTCCAACAAACGAACAGGCCCTGGTCTCTACCAACCATGAACCTCTTGCCTTTGGAAGAGGGGAAGTAGAAAGCAGCTCTTATTGGGAAAGAACACAGCGCAGCTTTCATGGGTCTCTACCTTACGGACTTGGCCACTCAGCCCCTGCATGGCTGGGGCCTAGGACTAAACTACTCTCCACAGACACAGGATACATACTTTTGATGTTTGGGTCCGGCTTCTTTACTGATGTGCCTGGAGAGGCGCTAGGCACAGCAGCGGGTCCGCCCCGGCCCTGGGTCCTTGGAGAGCCAGAGGGTCCTCTTGCAGGGGATTCCTAAGTCCAAAACCAGCTCAGGTCACACACAGGCATAAAAATAACAAAAAGTACATATTCCAAAAATGAAGACACGCTTCTGCAGGCTACGGTGCAGGACCGGAAGTTTGCTCTCAGCTCAGGCCCTTCCTAGATCTGTTTCTCCCGAGAGAAGAGATATCAAGATAACGACGACAGCTCACTCTAATTCCCAGAGTTATATTTCTTCATCAGACATTTCCTGAGTTTCTACTATGTTCCTGGCCATCAGCCTTTAGAGAAACCAAATTCCCTTTGAAAATATGAAAGCCCACACAATCATAAGCTCTCACAAATAATGGGATAAAGTTTGAAGACACCCACGACACTGGGCCTTGACCCTCTGTTTAGTGTAAGGTACTCACGGAGGCTCTCGTGGGCGTGGCTGGCTGCTTGGCAAGGAGTGACTGCAAAGAGAGGGACAAACTGGCCATTAACCAAGGCCTGCAGAGTGCACTGAAGGTCTGGAGAAAAACTTACTCCAAGTATTCCACTAGAGGGCACCCTTAACAACAACCAAGTCCTATGTTTTACATCATAAATGCAAAAAAATTATATTAGGCAGTTTGGCATATGGTGCAAAAATAAGTAACCAGTTTTGAAGCTAAAGAAGCAAGCAGAGCACAGAAAGGAGGAACAGTTGGAAAAAGAACCGTCAAAGACCCCTGCCGACCTGACTGTACCATCAGGCATACCCATGACATGTCTAACGATAGTCCAGGTGAGAGAAATGTGAGGTGGGGCTTGCATTGGGAACTGTCAGCTGGGGGAGTTACTCTCCTCACCTGCAAAATGGGCACTACCTGCACAGGGCTGTGTAGGACTACATGAAATAATAGAAGCAAGGTAAAACCTGCATTTCCAGTGAAAGAGCCCTTAAAAAGATACTAAACCTATCCTGGTAGGAGACTCTGCAAGGCAGCCAAGTGGTCCAACCCCAGCTAAGCTTGAAACGGGAGTGAATGAGAAGGTGGCCTATCTCAACCCCTCTACCGTTGTCAGCTCTTTGTGACTCCCCACGTGCAGACACCCCCAACCCTGCCCTAGGAGCTGGCATTTCATGCACGAGAAGGCCTCTGTTCTACCCTCACTGGTCTTCTTACCTGTTGCTTCATTAGGAACACCTGCTCATCCTCTGCTGCCAACTCTTTGTCGTGAACCAGCTGTGAAGCAACACACACGTTTGTGGCCACAGGCCAAGAACACTCCCAACTACTGTCAAAATTCATGCTGAAAGGAGAACCTTGGGCTCAGGCCTCAACATGGGTCTCAGGGATCCCTGCTGAGACTGCAGAGTTACATTTTTCTGGTCTGGCACGGACCTTTTCCCAAAACCAGCTGTGGCATGTAGCCAAGTGGCATTTTTAAAGTCTGGCAGGTTTTAAACAACACCTTCCAGATCAGGGTCTGCAAGACATCGCACATGTGAGGGGATCTAGTAATAGCAACTCAGAGGCAGCACTGGCAGGACTTAATGGGAAACACCACCCAACTTCACGCGGGCACTCCAACCACCCCACCACCCTGACGTAACACCAGACCTCATTTAAAGAGGAACAAAAAGGCCCGTGGGTTACTTTTTCCCCCCAAGTCGTGCAATGTGTAAGACCTGTTTCTTTATAGGTTTCTTTTCCCATTAAAAAACACCTAAACTTTTTCCTCCTCTTTTTCCTTTCTTTTCTTTCCTTTTTTGACATTAATCTAAAGAAGAAGGAAAAAAACAAAACAAAACAAAACACCTGAAGTCGTACAGAGACTGATTTGGGTACCTTTCTCACAGGAGGTTTCACAATAAAGTCTTCATATGCATCTTCTGGCTTCACAGTTGTGAAATTTTCATGTAAAATAGCTATTTTCTTTTCATTGTCCCAGCCTGCAGGTCTAAAGACAAAGAGGGGTGACTTGCTTTTCCCGGGACTACCTTACGGCACACTCAGAGCACATTCGGGGTCAGAGAGGACTCCTGGGTAAGACCTTGTCCCACGAGATCTGGTTTGTAGCTGCTGCGGGTGGCTTGCAGCTTTTGGTAGATAAGCCAAAATTCACTGCAGGATAACTCATCCCATCAACAAACGGGGCCCCCTCCATCCTGAGTTCACAGGCCCAGGGCTTAAGGAGCCAGTATGAAATCTGACTGGCTCCACATGCTGCCCCACTGGAAGCTCTCCCACAACTCCACCTGGAAGAGCAAGGACACAATGGGGCCCTCTTCCGACAGAGGACAGAGCTCAGGATGGGACTGTTTCTCTTGGGCTTTGGCATGGAGGCTCCCCTCCTGTGGCTTGTTTATTTCTCTGAGAACTCTACCAACAGCGACTATCTTGTGGATTGGTTCAATAATTTTGCTGGTGTGGGAAGATGTGCCCTGGAGCCAAGGGGCAACTAGCGCCTGTGTCTATCCTGGGCCTCAAACCAAAGGGACACAAGGAGTCCTTGAGGCTCCTACATGGGTGCTGCTCACCTCAGTAACAAAAGGCAAGATGGTACCCAGGTTCCATAAAGTTAAGCTGCAGCCTAGCGTTCCCACCTGAATCTCTTACAATTGTAAAATAGTAAATTTGTAATATTGTAAAATTGTAAAAAGGTAGCAATTGTAAAATGTCCTGTATGACACACTTTTGAACTCAAGCAGCTCTGAAAGATGGCAAGTGACTGTTCTCATGGGTCTCTCATTCTCCATCTGACTCCTGCTCCATAGCTCTACAACCAAGAGGGCGCTTAGCCAGGACACTCCACCCAAACAGACTTGTTGACTTTAGCAGTGTCCAGACAGGCAACTACCAATAGGACCAAAGGTGCAAAGGGACAGAGCACGGTCAAGATATTGCCATGACCCACACAGCCTTCAGAAGTGGTGAGATAGTTCTCTATTCCAGACCACCCCTAAATCCAGCCAATCTCCCTGCTCCTCCGGATCATATGAGATTTGGGCACTAAGTGGTTCCAAGAACACACCACTCACTGAGCTTGTGGCTTTGGTGCCTGTCTGACTGCTCTAGACAGTTCTCTAAAATCAGGCCATGCCTATAGGTATGCTGTCTGTAAGTAGCCCAGGTAAGGCTCGCCTTCAATGTGCAGGAGGCAACCTACTCAGTTCCCTGACAACTCCTGGCTTTCACGCTTCTAGCCTCTTGTGGACTGGTCCTCCCACCCCCACTTCTAGTCCGCCTGGGATACATCACTCATCTTCCAGCATCACCCTCTCTGGCCTCCCTGCCACACTTCCTCCACTACCCCATCGCTGCCCTTCCCCTCTTCAGCTATGTGTGTGTCCCCTACAGTGCCATGTGCAAGGACAATATCATTCATTCATTTCTGTGTCCCAGTAGAGAACCTAGGTGGTGCTGAGGTTTGCTGAATGAACAACTATAATCTTTTTTAAGTCAAGAGGATATCTAAGCCCTGAATATCCATCTGCTAACACAAGTCTTGTCAGAGACCGCAGCTTCATCATCTATTTATGCATCCAGGAATGTTTATGATTCTCCCGTGAGAGAAAGACACAAACTCTGGAAAACAGGTGTCCAAGTCTTTGTCAAGGACAATCAACCCCAGTGGCTCCCAAAATGTGAAATGCCAGAAACACCATAAGCACTCAGTATAGCCACAGCCCACGCCCACAGGGATGCCAAGAAAGCAGATGCTTTAACAGAAGACATTCAAGATCCCAAAGTACAATTCCCTATACTTCCCCCTCAGCCAGCATGTTACCAGAGTTGACAGTAAGTGCCCAAAATGGCTGGCTTAAGTTGTGGCAACTTGTGCTCAGTGAAGAAAGGCAGAAGCCCAGACCACGCCACCTACTTCCTTCAGGAAGAATGCCTCATAATCTGGAAAGGAGCAGAGAAGGGAAGGCTGGGTGTATCATCACTGGTGAGTACAGCCCAAGCACTTTACCCAAAGGCAGCAAAAGAGCTGGCTGCACAAGACACTGACAGAAGGATTCATACTTAAAAGGGTAACATGTAAAAAGCAAATGTACTATAGAGAAGAGTCTGAAAGCATCACCTCTAAAGAACTTACATAAAAACGGCATCCTTTTCCACAACTAAGGCGGGTGTGGTAAAGTGGAAACCATATGTTTTATGAACAATATACTTAAACAACAAGTCGAGGTTTTTCTCTTCCTTCACTGATGTGTAAATCAAGGCAGCTCCATCTAATCAACCTGCTTAAGGAAAACCAATTCACTGCAGGAGGAGACAAAATCAAACACATACAAGCACACTCCTCAAAGTACTACTCACAAGTTCATCAGTTTTTGATCAACACATGAGCAACAGAAACTATTACAATTTTTAAAATTACAATTAATATCATAGCAGATGAACCAAGTCAAAAGGACAAAACATGCTGATGCTAGAGGGTTATGTAGTTCTTTTTTTTTTTTTAACATGTGAACTGTTGTCTTGGTCCCTCAGGGTACTTCCCAAGAAGTCAAGTTAATGGCTCAGGCTAGCCCAGGAAAATACCTTCAGTATATCAAGGTACACAGATTCCTTCCCAGGCAGATGCTCAAATATGACCAAGTTTATCATTAAACACACCTTTTATGAGAAATGGGTGCCAAGAAGCTAATGGGCCCAAAGCAAACAGTAAGAACTCATCCCTCGCCCCCACTCCAGGGTGTGGAACTAAGGCACCAACTATTATTGGCCTTTTACAGAACAAGACTCAAAGACTGCTGACACAGCATCTTTCTCATGGATAGCACAAAGCATAAACATATCGGAAACACCTGTAGCATATAAAACAATATCCTGTTTGGTAATTAACCTTTCATGCATAAAAGCAAAGTTTAAAATATTTCTAAGACAGCATGATAAAAGTAATTTGGTAACTAAATGATCATATATCAGCTTCTTCATATGAAAGCCTATAAAATGTATAGAATTAAAAATAAAAAGTAGGCCAGGCGTGGTGGCTCATGCCTGTAATCCTAGTACTCTGGGAGGCCGAGGCGGGAGGATCGCTCGAGGTCAGGAGTTCAAGAACAGCATGAGCAAGAGCAAGACCCCGTCTCTACTAAAAATAGAAATTAGCTGGACAACTAAAAATATATAGAAAAAATTAGGCAGGCACAGTGGCGCATGCCTGTAGTCCCAGCTAATTGGAAGGCTGAGGCAGGAGGATCGTTTAAGCCCAGGAGTTTGAGGTTGCTGTGAGCTAGGCTGATGCCACAGCACTCTAGCCTGGGCAAGAGAGCGAGACTCTGTCCACCCCCCAAAAAAACGTAGGCATGAGTTAATATAAAACTAGTAAAAAGACATATACAATTTCTGCCTGGCAGAAGACTATTCTGGGTTCACGAGGTACTTTATCTCTTTGATGATGCCCTATTTGGAGGGAAGCCTGAGCCCCAGGCCCCACACAATGCCCCAAGGATACACTGGAGGCAGAACCTCCGCAGGTGCGACTGGATGAAGTCCAAATGCTCATCTCTGTAATCGTGCTCCTTCTCCAGGACACTTACTGCATCACACTGCAGGGAAGACAGAAAAAGAGTCATCTTTTAGCCCCTCTGCCTACTGAAGATGGGAACAGCACCTTCTTAAGAAATAAAGTATCATAGTTTCAAAGAAGAAAGCCATAGTCAAGGGTCCAAGCATTAATTAGAGAAGAGTAAAAAAGAAGTGGAGATTTTTCTCTTTCATCTTGGGCCTCAGTTTCTTTATCTGTAATGTAGGGATATAATAGGCCTGATCACCTCACAGCTGTTCTAAACATCAAACAAGGTCACGTCAGGAGACAGGCCCACTGTACACAGCTGTGCACTCCACTCCAAAGGGCTCCGTTCTTAAGAACAGGATGAGAATGGCACATCCTATAGTTGGGCAGAATAAAGTACTTTTGAAAACCAAAATGTTTTCGTACACAACAGACACAACTTTATTTCTCTATGACTGAATTTGATTTCTATTCCCACCTCATCATTCTACTTTTTCACCATCAGTTTGGACCAGAATAATCAGGGGTAGGGAACCTGCAGCCTGACTCCTGGATGAGATGAACTGGTTTACATAGCCTTAAGAAAACTGCTTTTAGTTCTGAGTTTGTAAGTCAACAGTGCTTCATAGAGAGATGAACCCAGGCCATGAGCAAACTGAGTGATGCCATGTTTCCAGCAGCAATATTAAATGATCATATTTTATACCCTGACATATTCAATGTCCCTTAATAAATCCCGAATAAGCCTAATTCTCCCTTGGGAAGAAACTTCATCAAAGCTTCTCAAACTTTCTTTCAGACAGTGATTGTTCATTAGCCAAACCCAGCCAAGCTTATAATTCCCTGGCACGCACCTTTGTACACACCACCAACACCGGGATCCCCAGGTTATGAGTCAGCACGTTATCACCCAGAGGCAGGGCAACATTTTCTTCATCCGAGCCTGAGGTCAGAGGGCCTCTCCTCTGTGGGGAACCTTGACAACCTTCTTCAGGCTCGATATAGTCTTGAAAATCTTTTACAACTACAGAGGAAAAAAGAAATAAAAATTATATACACACACAAATAAAAATACCCATTAGCTTTAGAACACTGAAAAAGGCAGTAAGAAGCACAAAACAAGCAGTTGTGTGTGACAAACCTCCCAGTCGCATCTAACTGCAGTATTAAGGATCTGGGGATGGTGATGCGAAATGCCAATTCTGACATATTCAGTCTGAGCTTTGTAACATCAAAGCAGCCAAGACTTTCCCAGGAACATCCTTAATTGCATCCAACTCCTACAGACATTTTCAAAAAAAATTCTAAGGCTTCAATAGTTCCTACTATGAAAAAAGCCACTTTTCTTATATATCTTACATTTTCAAAATACCTGAACTGTTGAACTGTGTTACTTCAACACAGGCAACCATTAGAAATAGCTGTAACTTAAAAAAATCATCAGAGTCCTCATTAGAAATGCTTAGCATGCTATTTTCACACAGTCGAGGTATGTCAGCACTAAGTCTCCAGGCTGGACTTGCCCAGCACCAGATGCATTTCTTCTTTATCCTCACTCTTGTGGACTCCAGACTTATCTTTAGGGACTCCTTAGTCACATGTACAGTGTTCATGGCCTGTTCCTGCTTAACACAAGAAAGGGTCAGTGGCACAACATCTGCTTCTTGGCACACAACACTCATTACTCTGGCTAAGGAGGGCATTCAAGCTCAGAGTGGTCCATACCTCAGTTAAGCCAAGTGAACACAAAGCCCACAGATCTGCACCTTTATGCAGGCACTTCAAGGCCCTCATGTTAAGCCAGAGAACAAGGACATGATGGTTAAAGCTACTGAGTAGGAGGAGAAAATAGGCAGCTCTACCCTTCTAAGCCCAATAGGACCAAAGAACCAAAAGGCCTTTTATTTCTTACTAACAACATGCTCACTAAGTAAATGCAAATAACAGGACTGAAGAGGACCTAGAGAAAGGTGCACCTACTCCTCTTCACCCATAAAACAGGTTTCAAACATTTTAAAACAGTAAGTTGTTATTTACAACGATTTTAGGTTATCATTATATGAGCTTCTGAAGTCATATGGGAGCTCACTGTCTTTCATAAAATAATGGACAAACTGAAAACTAATTAAGCCCTAATGTGCAGATTTGATAATATTTCATCTCTACAACCTCTCTTTAATTAATTCACACAACTTCACTGTCAATATAAATATTCCACTTAAGTGATCTTTACTCCATTTCAGACAAAAACAGAAGAACTTAACATGGTTGTTGAAGGGTTATTTTTAAAGGAATCGAATATTCTCACATTTTCTCTTTAAAAGCATTTTAATAGTCTTCAAATCAATGAAAAATATAATGGCTTAACTGCCTGGATAAGCTCTAACCACCCAAGATCTCAAAAGGCACTTAACTAGGGCTTCCCACAGGGCAGAGCCTGCAACAGGTCACAGGTAAGCTAAGCTACGGTGGGAAGTGAGGTGGGGGCAGGGCAGCTCGGGCAGCCTGCTCCATGAACCTCTATTACCCAGTGTGCTACACAAGCTCTGCTGTATTCTGTGTGCCATCATGTGAAAATAGTTTGGAAGCCCTGGGTTAGACTATTCGCACTCCAAAGAAATGACTTAATTGTGGCTGTCCAACAACAGTAGGAATTTTTTTAAAAATAATTTAGCCTTTTAGAAAACCATTTGGAAGGCAGAGCAAATGTGCATAACATACAAGTAAGTGAAAAAAGGAAGTATTAAAAATAGTAAGGACTGTGAAATTTGGATAGTAAAATGTGCATTTTCCTTAGGGTATATACATTCGGTGGTGTTAACAATTTCTTTCTAGTTAGTGGGACGGCCAGTATTTCACAGCAGGGGACATCAGGCCACTGGGGGCTTCCCTTCCACACTGAATGGGAGTGAGCACAGGAAGGAGAGTGCAGGGCACTCTACCTTCACTGCTGCTGCCTCTTTCTCATCTTTTCCCTCCTATCTCATTGATTGTTTCCACAGTCCAGAGAAGACCCCATAGACCTACATAAGGAAGCAAGTCAAGCCCCAGACATAAAGCAGAAAAGGTAAGCCTAACATACAAACAAGCACCACCTTCTGGCGGCTCTCAGGATTGCTTTCTCTCTCACTCATGGTCCTGCAATCAAACAGCTGCCAAAAAGACCCAGGACCACTGGAGAACCTAACCCTGAAAAGAGAATGACCAGCTTTCCAAAATCAGCAGACTGGAGACAGGCGTTGGATTGGAAACCAGGTTAGATAACCGCCCTTCACTCATTTAATATAATACCTAGAGTCCAATTAATCTGGAAAGCAAGAGTCCTCTGGGCAAGAGGATAGCCAAATGCTTTATTAAAATGTAACCAAAACCCAGCAATAACAAAGGCAACCTCCAACATGCACTGCAAGGGCATGACTACCATTCCAAACACCTCACAGAAGGGGTGGAAAAAGCAGAGAGGCTCTCCGAAAGTCAACCAGAATCATAAGACATAGACAAGGTTCTGGCGATCGCTAGTTGCTCTCCTTATAACCCAACTGAACTCTGACACTTAAAACATGAGGCCACACAGGATGAAGACTACATTTCCCAGCCAACTTAAAAGGCAGCAATCACGTGTCCTTCAGCCCTTCTTTCCTCTTCCTCCACCCTCCTGCCTGATACTCGGATGTGAAGGCTACAGCTCTAGTTGTTAGGAGGAAGAGAACCACACCCTAAGAATGACGAAGCAGTAAGCACAAAGGAGCGAGGGTCCTTGAGCTGTATTCCCAGGGCTGCTTTCCAGTCTTGAACTGCTCAGCTCTAAATTTCACTTACAGGAGAGAGAAATCTCGGTTTCTTTTAAGCCATCTTTATCTCGGGTTTTGTGTCACATGCCGCTGAATCTAATCCTAAGTGACACAGACATCAATGACTAAGACCACAAAATAAATTCAGTGTCTCATGGAAACTTAAGCTCACCAGGAGCAGGCATAGGCATTCTGTCCGCTGTATTCTCAGCGCCTGGAACAGTATCTGGTACAGGGCAGACACTTTCCCTATCTGGGAAAAAACAGCACCCTAAGCTCAATCTCTCTCTTTTTTCTGTTTTAACAAATCTTTACAAGGTTATCACCCTAAGAAAAAAGGTTCAGAGAACTAAAGTCTCCAGTGTATTAACCCACTAATCTGGGTACAAAGCTATATGTGCAGTGGATGGAAAACTGGTCTTCAGCCTCAGAACTATTCTGAGAAGTTGTCTTTAGGATCTTTATTTCAGGGGAAAAAGAGGCATTATCTAGAAAGGTCAGTGGTTGAAGACAGACGAGCTGAGCTGCATAACAATCACTGCAGCACACGTGCGGGTGACTAGGAAAACACACATGCACACAACAAACCAAAGAATAAGATGATAGTTTGAGCTGATGTGGGACAGAAGCAAGATGAAGTGTGGGACAGGAAGACACACAGCAGGAAATTTGATTTAAAAACCATATCAAAATTTCTGAAACCTTCTGCCAGGGAGTGTGAAGATCCTGTGTGCCATGTCCCAAAAGCCCTTATTAATTCACTAGAAGGAGTGATGTCATCCTGTGGAAATAAGCCAGAATGGGCCAATCCCGCCCTGGCCAAGACGGCTGCCGCTGCTGTGGCTCCAGCCCCTGCCCCTCCCATTTCCCTGGCAAGTGGACAGAAGCTGATGTAACTGCACAGAAGCAAGGGAAAGGAAAAACAGGCTTCTGAACCACATTAAGGAAAAAAAAAAAAACACCAACCTTCCTGTAATTTGAAAGTTGTTTTCAGAAGGACATGGATGTCTTAGTCTTAAAATAGCCTTTTCATTTTAATGACAAAAAAATGACCTTTCTATTTCTAACCAAAATCATATATGCTGGATTCCAAAATGAACTGAGGTAGGAGCTGAAAGCTTTTTTTTTTTAGGGCTTCCTCTAGGCCTATCAACAATATGGTCCACAGGGCAGTGGACTCACCCTGCAGAGATCACAGCAAACCCTCACACCCTCTGATGCTAACTCAGCAGATAGAGAGTAACACAAAAGCATAAAGACCCACCGAACTGATCACATTTTTGAGGAGAGAAGAACTCTTATTTTAAAAAAGAACCAATGAAGATAATAAGGAATATTGATTGGTTTTCTTCAACTGTGACACCTGAGTTAAAGACTGCTTTGAATACTTTTTGACTTCTGAATTTATAAGAGCAGATCTGAAATAAATGGTGCAAACAAAACACAAACACCACACAAGGGAAACCTCTTGACTGTGAAAAGGAAGGCGGTTAGAACCATCCAAAGAAACTAGTGAATCTTCCAATGAAGAAAATTCTATTTTACAAGCCAAGCAAGGTCATGATAAAACAGAAAAGCAAAGAAAATTCTATTTTACTTACATTTCCGTTCCAGCTCCCTCATTTCTTCTGGTGGAATTTTCATTTTATCAATGTGCTCACGTAAAACACTAGCCCATTTCTGTAGAGATTCCATCACTGTCCAAGGTCTAGACATGTCTGCAACAAAAATGACCAGGGTCTCTGGCAAGGATTCAGCAGAAACTGCAAACTTCAGCAGGCCTTTGTGGTACAGGTCTCCATCCAAAATCCACACATTGCAGCGTGTGTGATCTGAGAAAAGAAATGAGAAAGGAAATGTTATCACCCATCGACAACCACAGCTATAAGCACAGCTATAAGAAGAGACACTTGAAGGTGATAGCCATGAATCTATACAGAATGCAAAATTTATTTATTTGGAGACAAGGTCTTGCTCTGTCACCCAGGCTGGAGTGCAATGCCATGATCATAGCTCACTGCAGCCTTGAACTCCTGCACTCAAGCAATCCTCCCACCTTAGTATCCCGAGTAGCGGGTACCCCAAGTGCACGCCACCACATCTGGCTAATTTTTTTCTTTCTTTTTTTTTTTTTTTAGAGACAGGGGTCTCACTATATTGCCCAGACTGATCTCAAACTCCTGGTCTCAAGGGATCATTCCACCTCAGCCTCTCGAGTAGTTCAGATTACAGGCACAAGCCACCTCAACCAGATAGACTGTAAAATTTAGAAATCTAAACCAAACAGGGCCCAAATACTCAGTGGACAGCAATTCTTGATCCTGATGAATTATCTAGACTTTAAAATTTAAAAACTACCATAATATTTCAAGTGTCCACATCTAAAAAGATTTCAGCAATGTCTAAGAAGTAAAGAGTGAGAGTATCTAAGTTTTCAATAAAAACCAAAAGGTACTAATGTTTACTGGTCAACTGTGCCACAATCTAAATAATCCATTGTCCTAAGATACCAGCAATCTGTGAGGCAGTGAGCTATGCCAAAGAGCCTGTGTTTAAACAAGCCCATCTTGTGTCAGTCACACTAAGCAATGTGTTCACATACTACGAATGGTGCCACAGAGACAGGACCTTTGTATTTAAATGCCAAGATAAAATCGTTACTTATATAAATTGAGATATGAATTACTAGATGCCTAATGATATTAAGGAACTAGTTATTTTTATTACAATAATGATATGGTTGTGTTTTTTAAAAATCCTTATCTTATAGAAGTATTCATAAATGAAATGATACAATGTCTGAATATCCAGTGGGGACTAAAAGGTAAAAAGTGTGAGAGTATAGTTGAAATAAAATTGACCAAGAACTGGTAGTAGTTAAAGCCAGGTACACTGTGGTTCACAGTACCAGTCTCTCCACTTTGTATACATTTTTTTCTTTTTTTTTCAACCACTAAGCCTTTAGGACTGAGTACACATTTTTTGTTTTCTATAATAAAACGTTAAAACACATTCACACAGATGTGCAAGTGCTAATATTTAATGAAACATGTGGCTCCAAAATCATACCTGGATGATTTAAATGTAGCAGACAATTCTCCAAACTGACAATATATTTTTAGAAATTTTTAGACATCTTTGAGAATTATTTTTTAAAGTACCTTTGAGAGAAAACTCCTTACCATCAAAAATATCATTTCATTAACTTCCTTTCCAATAATTCCAACTGTACTTTTAAAATCTATCTTCCATTAGTTACCTTTTTTGTCTAATCAATTCATTAACATGCTATAAAAAATTATATTCATGGTCGGGCATGGTGGCTCACGCCTGTAATCCTAGCACTCTGGGAGGCCGAGGCGGGTGGATCGTTTGAGGTCAGGAGTTCGAGACCAGCCTGAGCAAGAGCGAGACCCCGTCTCTACTAAAAATAGAAAGAAATGATTTGGACAACTAAAAATCTATATAGAAAAAATTAGCCGGACATGGTGGCGCATATCTGTAGTCCCAGCTACTCGGGAGGCTGAGGCAGTAGGATTGCTCGAGCCCAGGAGTTTGAGGTTGCTGTGAGCTAGGCTGACACCATGGCACTCTAGCCCGGGCAACACAGTGAGACTCTGTCTCCAAAAAAAAAAATTATATTCATGACTTTATGTTAAAAATATAAGGAATCTAAAGCTAGCTATACTTTCAAACTCTAATATATTTTAGATAGTCGTTTTAGTTTGGGTTCTGTGAACATCCTCAAAAATACTGCTCTGTACCCAAAGTCTGTGGGTTTTAATGCCTACCCATCAGCAGGCATGGTTCCTTTTTTCAGCCTCTCTCCCCACTGCCCACTACACATAACTCACCCATGTGCTCAGAGATTAAACACACCACATGTAGCATTGGACAGAGGCCCCCAATCCTGGAGGCAGAGGTCTTTTGACATGTCATGTTCCCACTACAAACCAGGTACAAGCCAGACACTATTTTCTCTACCTGGGTGATTGCCTGCAAAGTATATTTATAACCCAGTCACACCACAGTAAAAAAGGCTAGGGCTGAAAGATGTATAATTAACCACAAATAAGGGCAACTCTTCCATCAAGCAGGAACTCACAAGTAGGCGGCCTTAAAAAAAAATCCTATAAATGCAGAGACCAAGAAGTTTTTAAGGTAAACTTAAAGGAATCTGAAATAGAAGTTAGCATGTACTTCAACTCAAAGACAAGTAAATATGGTTAACACGATGCTTTGGCATAAAATATGCTTATGCCATCTTGAAACAAAAGAGACTATAGAGTTTCACAGAATTATCTGATCATGTTTTGTACTTTCAAAAGAAACAAGACAAAAAAGTACTAGAGCCATCACTGTGTCTCAAGCACTGTTACACCTGACACACACTGTCTCTCATTCTGACAACCTGCAATACAGGCACTGTTACCTCATTCTACAAATGAGGAAACTCAAGTGCAGAACGGTTAAGTCAGTTACCGAGATCACACAACCATCGACTACAGGAGAGGCATTCTGAACCAGTTCTGTCCGGCTCCAAAGCCCAAGCTCTTTCCACAATAACCATGCTGCCCAACAAAGGCAGGAAGCAAAAGACACAGACCCGTGAGGTCCTCTAGGCCAGGTTCGGGAGCCCGAGTCCCAGCCCTATATGCACAGACTCAGTGGGCCTACATGGGCACCTGAATGCGCCTGTCCTTACACAAGACAAAGCCCTTAGCACTGGGTCTACCTCCTGCCCTCACTTTCACATCCTTCAGGGAAGTTCCGCATGAGAAAGGAAGCCAGGGGAGGGGAGCAGGAATAAAATCCAGAGGGTGCTAAGATGACTGCTAAATTAACATTAATACAGTGTAGGTTTCCAAGATTTTTTTTTTTTTTTTTAAAGCTTGAGGAAGAAATTCTTGTCATCACAGGTGTGAGGACTGACAAGGCATTCTAGGATTTAGAGATGCTGGGCTTCAGAGTCTTATACTTTTTACGTCTTTTTTTTTCCTTAGAAACAGGGTCTCACTCTTATTCAGCCTGGTCTCAAACTCCTGAGCTCATGCAATCCTCCCGTCTTGGCCTCCCAGAGTGCTAGGATTACAGGCGTGAGCCACTGCGCCCAGCCAGTTTCCAAGCTTTAACAAGAGACTCTTACCCACGCTCTTTACTAAACAGCTCTTGGAGATGGCAGAATTAGAGTGCTGGAAAAGACCTTTGTCCAGCATCTTCATTTTAGCAATAAGGAAGTGAGGGACCAGACGCAACAGCATTAGCCTCTCTTATATAATCATCATCATGATCTTTACTGTTTAAGTGAGTAAAGGCAAATATAAAGAAAGTAATTTAACAAATATACGTCATCTTCAGACTATACAGATAACTTACCTACAAATAAAAAAAGACCTAGGCACCAATAATTATTTATTTTAGTCATTCAGAAGTTCTAACATAAAACCTAGAAGATTATAAAGGAGGCATTACTGAGTAGTTGTTAACAAAACTTTTACTCCAATCCAAGTCGCAATTATAAAAAAAAAAGTTTTAAATTATATGCAATCCTTAAAGAGTGTTTACCATGTTTTTATTTATTTTTGAGATGGGGTCTCCCTACCTATTGCCCAGGCTGGTCTCCAATTCCTGGAATCAAGCAATCCTCCCACCTCAGCCTCTCGAGTAGCTGGGATTAAATGTATACAGTCCTGCACCTGGCTACCAAGTGCTTTTAATCATCCTAACTGGGTAGAAACTATTATTACCCATATTTTAGAAATGAAGAATTAAAGAACATTTTTACCCCTGAGCCTCTCTATTCTCTCCACCAGAAGAAACACAGGAAATTAGCATTTCTAAATTGTCACAAAGAGACTCAGAAAACTCTCCTGTGAACATATGTTAAATTGTCATCACACTCTGAACCACACCAATTTCAGATTCTCCACTAGAACCAGGCAGAGCCATAATGGTACCCAGATCAGTCTGCCAAGCATTTCTTTCATAGAAAACAGAGCTTATAAAAATCTTTCTTACTGGGCCTATAATACCAGTTACTCAGGAGGCTAAGGCAAGAAGATTAGCTGAGCCCAGGAATTCAAGACCAGCCTGGGCAACATAGCAAGACCCCATCTTTAAAAAAATCTTTCTCACTACCTTTATGTTTATGTGAAACTTTACCTTTTAAGTGCAGGCTAGTGAGAACAGCTGTTAAGAGTTCAATGTCCCATTTTTGCTAACATACTCCATAAAGGAAAGTGAGTGAAGTCTTGCAAAAGACATATGTTTCATCTATTCCCTGTGACTAATTCTCTTAGAACTAAACAGAAAACTTCGAATGCCTGGTCATGTTGCAGGGGCTTCTGCAAGGAGTCAGAGTCCTATACATGTCTGTCCCCTTATCATCATGGATCAATGTTTCACTTACCATCTCGGTCCTCATCATGGACACTGAGGTAGAGATACTCGAGGCCTCTTCCTTTTTTGCCATGCTCAGCTCCTTGTAGTTTAGTCATGAGGGTTGTTTTACCAGAACCATCTTCACCTACATGTGTTAGCAAGACAAAGGTGCATTGTTTATTCTGGGCTAGGTTGGGCAGTCATTTGCAATGACCAGGAACAACTAAAAATTTCATGCAAACCCTGCTGCTGAGGTCTCACCTGCTTTCATAAACAAAGCAGACCTTGCTGGAGGAGTGGTTGAAGGTGTGGGGAGGCAGGAGAGGGGGTGAGGGGGGTGGTCAAGGCAGCAAATTCCAAGATCAAAAATGACATTCTAGGCTGGGCCCTGTAGCTCACGCCTGTAATCCTAGCACTCTGGGAGGCTGAGGCAGGAGGATTGCTTGAGTTCAGGAGTTTGAGACCAACCTGAGCAAGAGTGAGACCCCATCTCTACTAAAAATAGAAAAGTTAGCCAGGTTTCATGGTACATGTCTGTAGTTCCAGCTACTCGGAGGCAGGAGGATCACTTGAGCCCAGGAGCTTGAGGTTGCAGTGAGCTACAATGAGACCACTGTACTCTACCCAGGATAACAGAATGGACTATGTCTATATACATAAATAAAAAAAATAAAATGACATTCTACTGCAGTTATCCTTACTTCATAAGGAAAGGAACAGGCTGGTCCACAGGCCTTATCTACAATTTATATGACACACATTTAGAAAAGTGAAAGCCAAAGATGGGGTTAGTTTCTCATAAAATAAACTTTTACCACAACAAAAGTAAGAAGTACAACTAACCTCAAAGTCCAGGAACTATGAACTAAAAAAGTCTAATCCTGCCCCACAATCATAAAGAATGGAAGTTATTCATTTTTCACTTTAGTACATCTCCTTCATATAGCATACCGAAGGCTAGGAGACCAAAGAAAATAATTACAGACCTAAGCAAAACTCTTAACTACAATCTCAGTAATTATCAAGTGCTTCCTCATCTCCCTCCACCCAACTAACACTGCCCCACCAAATCTCTAAACATCAAGGAGAACCACTACCAACAAATATCACTAGGCACTCCTGGCATTTAATAATATGGAATTACAGAACATGAGAACTGAAAGGCAGTCAACAGATCAAAGACCCCCTCTCCGCCCCCAGTGTCACTACCTTATTCAGGTTCTCCGCATCCCATCTGTACCAGGGTAAGCACTTGTCAGCCTGACTTCAAGTTGTCTGCTCATTTTGAGTTACCTGTCACTCTGCAGCCAGCTGTCTATCTAAAACACCGATCTGGTGAACCTGATCCCCCGCTTCTTGCCGCTCTCTAAGGGTCCTCTATTACCTACCACAAGGGTCGTCACTTGAGAAAGACCATATACTCTCTCCAGAAACAAGAGGAAAACCCCCAAGGCAAAGATTCCCACAAGGATTGGGGGATGGAGCTGAGACAAAAGGCCCTTGAGAATTGGAAGCCTTCAAGAAAAAGCATTAACTCCTTAGCCTTTCACAATCTGCCCCCAACTTACCAATCACAAGGAGCTTCTAGCAGTTTCCAAACCCCACACTCTTGCTACCTCTGTGCCTTTGCATGTTGACACATGCTTCAAAACACCCAACCCTTCAACTACCATCTTTCAACAGCTCCAAGCAGTGTGATGCTCCCACAGTAATCTGCCCATGCCTGGCATGGTGTAGTGCAATCACCATCACTCTGTCTTCCACTAGACTGAGATTCTTGTGTAGCGTCTAAGGGATGTCTGTGCTATCCCAGTGACCGGCCCACAGGTTCCACTCGACAAATGGGTTTGCTGTGTGAATGTACACAAATTCCCTCACTTGTATGAGAGGAAACCGAGGCCAGAGACATTAAGAGACCTGACTCAGGTAACCTAGCAGTAAGTGTTAGAGTAATGCAGGAAAAGTCCCCGATGCTGACTCCCAGGATGCTGACTCCCAGGCCTGCCGTTCTTTCGCAAAGTCCCTAAAACCTCCGACTGTGCAACGCTCATGAGGATCAAGGAAGGCTCCCGTGGCATCTCCCCACAGCCCCGAGCCCAGATCAGCACATTCTCCCTTCTTCTCCACCTAACTTTCTCATCTATTCACTACCCTCTCAGCGACCTCAATTTCGTAGCTGTCGAGGCTATAGGCGCAGGGAGTGAGGACGTTGGAAGCAAGGGTGATCTCGCGGCCAATTGATTGAAGGAATGTGCCGACAACCACTCCAACCCCAGGCTGCCAAACCAGGGTCTACCGGGCCCTCCCAGGCCGAGCAGGTTGCATGCGGGCAGGCGGCAGGAAAGGGGAACGCTGGGACCTCTGGGAGGGGCATCCGCCTCGCCCACCCCAGCGCCCTGGGGCAACGCCCCGCCGCCGGCGCTCACCGAAGACCAGGATGTTCTTGCCGGACGGCAGCTTGGACCTGGCGCGGGTGGACACTTCGCTCAGGATCGAGGACCTGCGCGACAATGGCAAGGGCGGTCAGCCCCGGGGCCGGCCTGGGATGGTCCGGCCCGCGACGACCAGTCGGTCCGACAGTCCGACCCAGCGCGGCCGGTTCCCCCCTGACTGTGCCCTCCCCGGCCCGGCCGCCCGGCCGCCCGCCCGCGGCCTCACCATAGGCTCTGGCCCTCCTCTTCCTCACTGGTTAGGTCGCCGGCGGCCGCCACAGCGGGCCCGTTGGGCCCCAGCAGCAGCTTCTTCTCCACCCCCACCGGCGCCATCTTGCCAACTGCAGCCACAAAGAGGGCCCTCCCCTGGGCCCGCCGAGGACCCGCGAGGACCCCGGCCGGGCCGCCCGCCGCCCGCCGTTCCCCGCAGCGCGGTGCCCCTTGCCCGCCGCCCGCGCTTCAGGGGCCGTGGCGTCCAACGAGTCTTTTCTAGGCTGGCGATGTCCGCGAGCTCCTATAGGTCGCGAAGGTGGCGGGCGGCGGTCAGGCGGCGACCGGGGCAGCCATGCGTGGGGAGGTGGGCACCGCCCAGACCGATGGCGCACTGGCGGCCTCTGCCGGCCGAGGGGCGCAGCGCAGCATCCCTTCCCACTCGCGGCTCCCGGTGAGCCACTCCCCTTGTGCGGTAGAGGGCCAGGCAGCGGGATGAACTGATGCGGAAAGCCTAGCGTTTGGAATGAGACTGATGCCAGAGTCACACATTATCTCAATGAATCTTATCTAACCCTTTTACAGATGAGGAACCCGAAGCTCAGAAAATTTAAGAAACCCGCCCAATGATCCAAGGCTAGAAGGTAACATTCTGTCATTCTGTGCTTCGCTTTTTCTTTTTTTGGAGACGGTCTCACTGTTGCCCTGGCTAGAGTGCGGTGGCACAATCATAGCTTGCTCCAACCTCAAATTCCTAGGGTCAAGCCATCCATCTGTCTGACCCACTCCCTACGTCCCTACGTAGTAACTAGGACTACAGGCGCGTCCCACCACGCCCGGCTAATTTATTTTTTTAAGAGATGGGGGTCTATGTTGCCCAGGCTGGTCTTGAACTCCTGGGCTCAAGCGATCCTCCTGCCCTGGCCTCCCAAAGTGCTGGGATTACAGGCATGAGTCACTACACCCTGCCCTGCACTTCCAATCTTATTCACCAATCTAAAACTATTATATCATGAACTTGGCCTAACCGTAATCAAGCCCTGCATTGCAAGACTGGCCTTAAGTAAAACCCCAAAATCTTCATAAATATCCTGCTTTTCACCTCCTCCTCCGTAGACTAAAGACTGTAAGGTAAGTGATCCTTATTTACTGCAGTGAACAATACACTTGGCTTTGCCTTACTAACAAGTTTTTTAAAGAGGAAAGAAAAAATTACATTCCACCTGTCAAGCTTAACTTTAGGTTTGGCCTCTACCTGAGGGCTCTTGCTATTCTCTAGGGAAACAGGCTTACAAGGCATTTCTAAATATCACACGGAAGTGGGATATAGCAGGAAAGCAACCACCTAAGTGGCCTCAGATAAGTAGGATTGTGATCCTGGCTCTGCCAAAAATTTGGCAGCATGAATTACAGAATCCAGCAAATAGGCCTATCTATCATCTGCCAACCTGGATGTAAGGTTTAAGCAAGACAGTAGGAGTGAAAACCCATTAAGAGTTACACTCCTGAAAGTTTGGGAAGCGCAAAGTACTGGAAGTCATAAAAGGGCAAGCAGTACTAAATTTTCACAGGACAGAAGATGAAGTTGAAAACTATGGGCCAGTGAGCTTAATCAGAACTAGGTGAAATTTTCTTATGTGACTAGTTGGAAAAGGAAAAGATAGCACCAAATTTATACAGTATTTTTCTTTTTTAACAGGAATACCAGACAGGAGGATGCTTCAGACATAGCAAATGCAGATTTCAACAAGGCATTTGACAATTCACATCATAGATTAGAAAGTGAAATGTAAGCTGGATGATAGCATTGAGGCTTGTTAAAGACCAGGCCGAGAGGGAGCTGATGAGGAACAAGGACCACTAGAAGTGGCTACTAGGGGCCTGCCCCTACCTCCTGCCCTGGCCAGCCAATTGAGGGTGCCATCAGTGACTTGGATGAGAATATAGCAGCACATTCATAGAAGCTGTGGATGACCTCAAACAGGAAGGGATGCCTAATATACTGGATGACAAATTGAGCAGAGACTACATCTAACAAGATGAAATTTAACAGGGACTACTAAAGTCCTATAGAAGGATTTAACAAAAAAAGGCATAAGAACAGGATAGGAAACATTTGAAAATAATAAAAATTACAACCTAAGAGTCATAACTATATTAACTATAATCTGAAAGTTAGTCATATAGAATGCTGAGAAACATCTCGGGGTCCATGAAACCTCACTGGGCCCAGTAAAGCAGCTGACTCCTTACTCTGCCAGTCAAGCTGCATTTCTTAGGGTCACATTTCTCTTTGGACACATTTTACAAAGAGGTGTCTAGCATTCAGTGAGTAAGGTTATATGGGGACATGACACTGTTCTGCTGCAACTTGAACTAACTAGGGCTCATAAGCATGAAGGATAAAAGACATACAAGGGCCAGCAATCATGGCTCACGCCTGTAATCCCAGCACTTTGGGAGGCCAAGGCAGGAGGATCACTTGAGCCATCATGGCTCATGCCTATAACCCCAGCGCTTTGGTAGGCCAAGGCAGGAGGATCACTTCAAGACCAGACTGTGCAAAATAGTAAGACGCATGTGTCTACTAAAAAATAAAAAGTTAGGCCAGGCACACCTGTAATCCTAGCACTCTCTGGGAGGCCAAAGTGGGAGGATCACTTGAGCTCAGGAGTTCAAGAACAGCCTGAGCAAGAGCAAGACCCCATCTCTACTAAAAATAGAAAAATTATCCAAGCATGGTAGCGATCACCTGTAGTCCCAGCTACTTGGGAGGCTGAGACAGGAAGACCGCTTGACCCCAGCAGTTGGAGGTTGCAGTGACCTATGATGCCACCACTGTACTCTATCCAGGGTGACAAGATGGAGACTCTGTGTCAAAAAAAAAAGAAAAAAATATAAAAAATTAGCCAGGTGTGGTGGCCCATGCCTGTAGTTCTAGCTACTCAAGATACTGAGGTGGAAGGACTGCTTGAGCCCACAAGTTCAAGGTTACAGTGAGTTATGATGAGGCCACTGCACACCAGTGGGGGTGACACAGACCCTGATTTAAAAAAAAAAATTAAAAATAAAAAAGATTTAGAATGAGAATAGGGGTAAGTAGTAGACACTTTTAAAAAGCTAAAGCAAATAAAAATATACCAAAAAGAAGTGAACCTGACCATAGAATATGGAAGTATTCAAAGCAACTGCACAGTTAGCTTTTAGAAGAGGAAACATTTTCATTAACAAAATGTCAAACATTGATTAGTTGTGTGGGAATCTCAGCTGAACAGCTTGGGACACTATTCTATCTTTCTGAGATCTGGAGGGGGGCATCTTTGACACTGGGCAAAAATATTAAAACCCAGTGTCCCATGTAGTAGTCATTGTAATGTTTAAAGGCTGATAATTTTTTTCTCTCAGCTATGTATGTTCTTTGAGATTAAGGAAAAATAAAAGCATATTCCTAAACAACTGTCTGACCTTATGAAACAATTTTATCTTACTAATCTGCACATTAAAAATGTATTTGCTTTATAAATTACTATAATAATTCAGTGAGTTTCAGCACCACAAAAACTGTTTAATTAAAACTATATCCCTATTTCCACACTCCCTGTCTCATGAGAGTTTAGAAGACTATTTTAGACTTTGTATCTTTGAAGGCACTGTATTTTAAGAGTCCAAACTAAAAACTGACAAAAGTGTTCTTCCTATCAAGGAGCCGCACAATTGGGGCCTTTGGTCAGATTGTGGTATTTATGAGCAAGGTCCACAGCCGTTCGTCCTTGCTGAAAGGGGAAAGACCACAAAATTGAATTCCAATGATTGCCCATTTTCTTAACTCCGTTGAAAAGGTAATTCAATTCTTCTTTGGTAAAGTTTTTACGAATTCTTCTTTTTTCTGTAATTAATTAGAATTTTAGAATATATTAGTCCTTACTGAAAAAATGTCTTAGGATTCAAATAAATGCTTAACTTATTCCAAGAATATGAACTATAGAGTAAGAAAACTTCATGCCTGGACTACTCATCCTATGGAAATCCACCTCAATTTTAAAAACTGGAGTGCCTACTATTAAGTTAGGTACTATTCACTCTGACTTCTTCAATAATTTTATCTTAATCTATTTGTAGTGAAACTTGCTGTATCTTTCAACTAAGAAACAAAACTTTATAAACTTCCAATTGTTAACTCAACATTCTTCTGAGGACAGTTAACAAACAGCTTACCTATCTTACAGATACAGTCTTCCCAAAGGGCTCCATAACTTCATAGAATAGAAAAGAATATCAATACTCATTATACTCTAAATATCAGGTTGAGCAATATTTTTAAGAATAAGGGTCTTTTGATATTTGTTTTTAAAAAACATGTTAACTACTTATATGTGTGGTCAGCTTGACCAAAACTCAAAAAAAGTCTGCATAATAGGGAAGGAAGTGTTTAACTATCTGGGTTTTTAGGGATACTTTCTACAACAGAAAGAATACATAGCTGGGGTATATCTGTAAACATAAGTATTCTTTGGTGATAATTATTAGGAAATAGTTTTCTTTAAACTTTTTCATTCAATTAGCCAGGCATGGTGGCGCACACCTGTAGTCCCAGCTACTTGGGAGGCTGAGGCAGGAGGATCACTTGAGCCCAGGAGTTTGAGGTTGCTGTGAACTAGGATGACGCCACAGCACTCTAGCCTGGGCAACAGAGCAAGACTCTGGCTCAAAACAAAAAACAAGAAACAAAAAAACACAGCTTTTTTTATTCATTGTTAACTCATGTTATCATTGTAAGTAGATGCTGGTAAGGAGAAGTTTTTGTATTTCCACTTCAGGCTGCTATTTACTTTAGTAGGACCAGGTGTAGTTGCAGTCAGTCACCCTTAGAAAATCTTGCCCTTGTAGGCCAAGACGGCCATTTGTTACCTTTCCTAAGATAAGAGCCACAATTCAGACCTTTTAAAACAGAAGAGAAAATCTTACCAGCCAAAGGTTGATAAATCAATGTAAATAGTATCAGCTTAATAGTATTATTTAGAATGCAAGCTCCATGAGGGTAGAGATTTTTGTCTATTTTATTCACCATTGTATCCCCAGTGCCTAGAATAGTATCTGACACATAGTAGGTGGTCAGTAAATATTTGATGAGAGTAAAAAATGATTGTTGGTAAAACTGTCTCAAAACTCATCGATGAAGTTAATCCTTATTTTTAAGTATACTAGAAAACTGTGGTTATGCAAGAAATAGGCTTCAACTTCACTTGCTAAATGATTTGAACTCATAACAATCAGGACCAGATAGGTTATTATAACTTTCAGGATATTGAGGCCCTGGAGTGCATCATGTAAAGCCCCATTTTTCCATTGCGGCTACCATCTTCCCAGACTCTTATACTTAACATCTGTGCTCAAATCCTCAAAGGTTCCTGCACATCAAAGTACTGGGCAGCCTGGAAGGAGGAAGCAGCTCACAACACCCCGAGATGCCCCTTTGTGGCTTCTTTAGTGCTCCTCTTAATATTGACTAGGTATTATATTAAGGAAGAGCAAGAAAAATGGGTAGGAGGGCTTAATTCTAGGGACTCTTATTTTTCAAACCCTCTTAAAACACCAATACATCCTGAAAGAGAGCCTTGGGGAAATCTTTCCATGCTTAGATAGTACAGTGGTCCCTTCTCAAAAGAATGGGCTCAAATTTGATTATAAACTGTAATTAAATGAATGGTGGTGAATGTCCTAAAAGAAAGGGAAATTTATTAAGAGGGGGAAAAAAACAACATACCAAATATTCCTTGCCTACTTGTGAAAGAGATATAAGACCAATCTAATCACTACTTTCTCAAGATGCCTTTCTAAATTCTAAAAAAGCAGGCGAATTATTAATTGTTTGGTTTTAGCTAATGCAAGTCTAACCTACAGAAAGCATGTATGGTATTTATGAGCTGAATGTCTCTTAGTATTTAGGATCACTCTGTATAATCAACGTATAGGCATAATTATGTCCATTTCATGAGGCTCTGCAGATGACTTTACTATGCAAATGGATTACACAGAATATTTTTAGTTGTTACATATTTGCTTTTAAGATATGTCATTGAAACAAATCTATTATTAATTTGATGACAAGTCCTTCTCAAGAACAAGATTTCCAAGTGCAACATGTTTCTATGGGAAAATACACATTTTCTAACAGTTTCTACAGAAAATATATTGTTTCAAAAAGTAGACTCCTCTATAATGATACTATACTTAATTTTACTTTGCATGTAGAACCTTTAACCTAGAAAAAGACCCAGATATAAAAAGTAAATCTGGGCTTGGGCTGGGCACAGTGGCTCACACCTGTAATCCCAGCACTTTGGGAGGCTGAGGCAGGAGGTTTGCTTGAGCCTGGGAGTTCAAGACCAGCCTGAGCAACAACATAGCAAGACCCCATCTCTATAAAAAAATTTTTAAAAATTAGCCAGGCATGGTGGCGTGCACCTGTAATTCTAGCTACTAAGGAGGCTGGGACAGGATTGCTTGAGCCCAGGAGTTTAGGATTACAGTGAGCGATGATGACACCACTGCACTCTTGCCCAGGCAACAGAGTGAGACCCTCTCTTTTATTTAAAAAAAAAAAAAAAGTAAATTTTAAATTTCTTTCAAGGTTTTGGCATAAAAATCGCCAAATAAATGTATGTAACGAAATGCTTCCTGGCTGTACCCAGTCCAATGTCTCTGTAATAGACTGGCTCTATAGATGTTACTAATGTCTACATTACTTTGACAAGTAATATACTCAACTCTTCTTACTCTGCAGGTGTTAACTCCATATGAATGAAGATAATGATAATGTTCAAGTCTCTCTGATAAATTTGGAATGGTGATAGACCTAAAATGTTAACCCTGTAGTTAAATAAAAATTCCCATAAGTATCTAATTGCTTAAGAAGCATTTTGACTTTTAAGCAGGGCTTTAAGGTTTATACTGTTTGTCTCTTCAGATTTTTGTTTGAAGTGCTATAGTTTTGAACAAAAACCTTCTGCAAAGTCTCTCTGAAGTACTTTTAATTTTGTTCTTAAAATAGAAACGTGATCCAGAGGATAGAACAAGGGCTTCTAGAGCTTACATTTGAATCTAAGTTCTGCTATTTATTAACTTAATGTGCCTTACAATGGGGAAAAAATAATATCTACCATACAATGTTATTATAAGAATTAAAGAAAAAAAATAGTATCTATAAAACACCTAACACATAGCAGGTGCTTGATAAATGTTAGTTCCTCTTGCTGCTTTCTCAGCTGGCAAGCAGTGGGTGAGTAAGCAACATGAAGAAGGGAAAGGGGAAGTCTCTTTTCTTAGGAGGCATGACCCTCATCAGAGCCAAGGGCTATCATTTAAGAGCCATTAATGATGAGACTGAGAACAACCATTCAGCTGTTCACTTCTTTCTCAGGAATATATGAAATTTAAGTTCATTTAAAAATTAAATATATTCACTTATTCCTCCAGAGGTAGTAGATTCATTACTGAGTCTTTGTCTTCTACGTGGGGTGAGCAGAATTTCTGAAAAATATGGAAAACATTTAGCATAATTAGAGTATCAACCTGAGTAATAGCATATCAAGTCCACTGGTATGATAGTTCCTTTTTCCCCCCTTCTAGTAGAAATCCTTAGGTGGATTAGAAAGAATTTTTAAACTACCAGAGACTAATTCTACTCCCTGGGTGTATCTTAAATTACTGGTTGCTTAGAGACAGATTTTCTTTTCAACATTATTTTACCCTTTAGTTTTTTAACATACTTAAAAACTTTAGACACTTTAGATGATAGTTCAAAGGTACAGTCATAATTACAGTTTTAAAGCTGCTGAATTAATTACTTTTGTTACAGATAAGTGATTTCCTTAGTTCACTTTTATATCTGTCTTCAGCTTCCACAATGACTTTGTGACGATCACATTGGTATGGGCAAGAATGCAAGAGCTTGCTAAAATTTCGGCTATTCAGTGATATTCCTACTGCTATGCAACCTAAAAGAAAACAAATTAAAGTGATGTATAGATGTCACAAAATATCTAATAACAAATCTATGAAAGCAAATATCTATATGATGGTAACTGAAGTGAAATCAGGAACTTACTGTAAATACCTCAAGAAGCTCAAAGTCATGTGAGGTAATAGAGACAAAAAATGCAATACAATGAAGTAAGTTACTAGGATAAAGATGTGAACAGAGAGTTATGACATTATAGAAAAGGAGCATCTGGCCGGGCGTGATGGCTCACACCTATAATCCTAGCACTCTGGGAGGCCGAGGCGGGCGGATTGTTTGAGCTCAGGAGTTCGAAACCAGCCTGAGCAAGAGTGAGACCCCGTCTCTACTAAAAATAGAAAGAAATTAATCGGACAACTAAAAAATATATAGAAAAAATTAGCCGGGCGTGGTGGCGCATGCCTGTAGTCCCAGCTACTCGGGAGGCTGAGGCAGGAGGATCGCTTGAGCCCAGGAGTTTGAGGTTGCTGTAAGCTAGGATGACGCCACGGCACTCTAGCTGGGGCAACACAGTGAGACTCTGTCTCAAAAAAAAAAAAAAAAAGAAAGAAAAGGAGCATCTAAGCTTGTCTGGTTCTGAGCAGGAGTCACTGTTAAGGGAAGACAGCCAAAAGAAATTATCCTTAAGCTCAGTCATCTTTTTTAACATTTTTTTAATGGAAAATTTCAAACACACAAGAGTAAAGGGCAGAGCATGATGAACCCCCATGTATCCATCACCTAGCTTCAAAAAAATTATTAACTCCTGGCTAATCATGTTTTATTTACATCCTCACCTACTTGACTCTATCCCCATGTACACACTGGATTATGAAGCCTGGAATTTGCATTAAAGTATCATTTCATCTGTAAATACTTTATTTTTTAGAGATGGGGTTTTGATCTGTTGCCCAGGCTGGAGTGCAGTGGCATGATCATAGCTCACTGCACCCTCAAACTCCTAGGCTCAAGT
Source organism: Propithecus coquereli (assembly GCF_000956105.1). Taxonomy (NCBI): domain Eukaryota; kingdom Metazoa; phylum Chordata; class Mammalia; order Primates; family Indriidae; genus Propithecus; species Propithecus coquereli. The sequence goes on along the minus strand of NW_012152729.1, from coordinate 4,998,233 downwards.
GATCCTCCTGCCTCAGCCTCCCTAGTAGCTGGGACTACAGGTGTGTGCCACTGTGCCCAGCTTACATTTGGTTGATATATCTCTTGAGTTGCTTTTAATCCATCAGTTCTCCACTCTTCTTTCTTTGCTATTTACTTATTGAAGACACTACGACTGCGGGGCCGAGGATGGTCTGTGGCCTGTTAGGGACCAGGCCGCAGACCTCTGCTGCATGCCCCTCCAGCGCCACTCCCCATGGAAAAATTGTCTTCCATGAAACTTAGGAACCCAGGGGCCTGCACAGCAGGACGTGAGCAGTAAGCAAGCAAAGCTTCATCTGTATTTATAACCACTCCGCTCTCCATCGCTCACATCACGCATCACTGCCTGAGCTCTGCCCACCCCACCCCCCCATGGAAAAATTGTCTTCCATGAAAGCAGTCCCTGGTGCCGAAAAGGTTGGAGACCACTGCACTAGGACATTTGTACTATAGTTTCCCAAAGGGTGGGTTGTGCCGATTGCATTCTAATTGTGCCCTTTAAAATGTTCTTGTATGCCCTGTAAACTAGTAATTAGATCTAGATGATTGATTAGATTCAGGTTCAAGTGCTTTTACTACAATTCCTTACTGGTAGCATTGTGTGCTTCTTATTGTATTAAGAGGCACACTCAGGTTGTACATTACCTTTGGCTATGCGGGGAAAAAAAAAAGAGGCACGTAATGTCTTTCTTTTTTTTTTTTTTAATGTTAAGATAGATCATTAGGTTCAGGTAATGTCAGCCAACATCCATCCATTATAAAGTTTTCCATCAGCCTGTCACCTAATTGTATTAGTGGCCCATTCCTAAGAGAGTAAGTTAGCCAGACAGTTAGTTGACAGGGATGAAGACATTTCAAGTACAATAAAGATGTACAAAAGCACAGAAGTGTGAAAAAGCATAGTATGTTCAGAGATCATGGGTACTCTAGTGTGACTGAGTATACAGGGTGTTAAGAGAAGTGTGGGAGAAAAGTTGAGGCTGGGGAGGGTTGCAGGGAGCCAGACCAAGAAAGGTCTCGAAAGCCATGCTAAGGAATTTTAATTCTCTTCAAGTCAGTGAGGAGGAAGTGAAAGATATTTATTAAGCAGGAAGATGACATGATTTCATTTGTCTTGTAGAATGGTCAACTGAAGGCAGGAAATGAATTGACAGGTTACTTTAGTAGTCCAGAAAATAAATGAGGGGATTCTGAAACAAAGCATTTGCAGGAAGAATAGAGAAATTTCTGAAATAAAATTGGTAGGATTTGATGAATAACGAGCTGCTGGGGTAAGGAAAAAGTTAAGGATAATTCTCAAGTAATTTGGTAGTTGACTGGCAAAGTTTGTAATGAGCATAGCACATTTCTGGCAGACTGAGAGTAAATGGGTAGTGAAATTTAGTAAGTGGAAGCAGGACAAACTCCCACACAATTTTGAAAGCCAGGCAGAGGAATGGATTCAATGGGTTACACAGAAGCACCAAGGATTCTTTAGCATGGTTACATGGTAAAAAAAAAAAAAAAAAAAACACATATTAATAAGTTAACAGCACTTGGCATATTACAGTTGGGAGTTGGAGAGACTTGAGACTAAAAGACTGCTAGAAAGTTGTTGCAGTTATTTAGACAAGAAGCAAAAAGGGCCTATGTGGGAAAGTAAAAATAAACAAATTTGATAGACTGGAAATAGAGGATGCAATGAAAAAGAACAGTTATAGAAGATTCAAGACTCAAAGTCTGGGAGACCAGAAGAATCATGGCAACACTGACAGAAATGGGGTACCTAGGAGGAGGACAATTTAAGAGGAAGAGAGATGTTGAGCTTGAAGTAACAAGAAGATATTGAAGTGGGTATGTCCTGGGTACAAATGGAAATGGAAAAATAAGGCTATAACCCAAGGTAGAAGCCAAATGTTTAGATACAGATTTGAAAATCATCATTAAAATAATAGGTGACACCACAAGTGACAGAGCTGAGTAAGTGGTTTAGACTAGGTCTTGGGGAGAATACCTATAGAAATCTGGCAGGAATAGAAAGACAAAACAATAAAGGTGAGTACTAAGTTCTATTCATCTTTGATTCCAGTGCCTGCCAAGGACTAAATGCTCCATAATGTTTGTGAAATGAATGAATGGTCACTGGGGAAGAAGGGAACTAGGAGAGAATCACTTCAAACAAACTAACGGATGAACGGGGGTTAACAGTTATAGAGCATGCACTCTGCCAACTGGACTACTTTTGACCAGAGATTCCCAAACTTTCTCACATGGCACCCCTATGCCAAAAGAAATACCTAACCATTCTGTCAGATCCAAAACAACTTAATAAGTATATATGTTCTAACAACTTAGTAGCCATCTAAAAAAATAATACAACTAAATTGAAAGAAAAAATATTTGTATTTTCTTATTAATTACATTTACTCCCTAATGGGATGTGTGCACCTATTGGGAAGAGTGGATGATACTTAAAGGGATAGGAAATCACAAAGTATTGGTGTTTTTTTTTTTTTTTCTTTAAGATGAGGAAAAATGAGCACCATTTAAGGTGGGACAAAAAGAGTCAATGGATCGAAAGGGACTAAGGAGAAAGATTTCACAATTAGTATTAAAATGGGGAGAAAAAAAGAGATGGGATTGGAATTTAGGTTATGGCTAGACATCAGCTTTAGAGTAACAGATAATCTCTTCAAGTAGAATAACCTCAATTTTGTCCATAGAGCAGGGTGCAACAATCAGAGTGAACAAAGAGGAAATATTGGAATGTGAAGGGAGAGGAGAAGGAATGGACAAGGGCCCCACAGAAAAAATAAGTAATGGGGCATGAAGCACTATAAACAGTTATATATTTATTATAAATATAAAAATAGGTGATGTTTCACACTTAATACCTATAATGTTTAGAGTGTAATCCAGAATACATACCTATTTATTGGCTCTCTGAAAACATAAAAAATATTTTACTCAGTAAAGTTAAACTTATAGATGGCATTATGACAAAAACAGAAAAGTAATAAAAAAAAAAAAAGGTACTGTGTTGATTCATATAAAAAAACATTGGGAGCTCAGCCTGATGTAGATAGAAGGTATTAATTTGAATGCTTTGATGTTCCAGACTGTTATTTCTCCAAAGGAAATGAAGTTTAAATCACATAGGTAGAACTATTGTAAATTCTAGTTAACTAATATCATATAAAACTTTAATTATGAAACAATTACAATTAAAAAATATTTACCTGAGCATCTATACTTCAGCATTTTGGAAGAATTGTCAGTATCAGTTGCTAGAAAACTGATTACTTCTTTATTTATTATATCTGAACATAATGTAAATGGATCTGGAAAAAATTGTAAAATACAAGATTTTTTCCGTTGATAAAAAAAAAGACATTTATAAGATTTATTAATTCTCAAGATTTTCATAAACTTCAGCCTGGTACTATACATTCAGTCATCCTGGTGGATAAACAGAAAGATTCTAGATATTAATAGAAGGCCTGTACCCCACAGAGAGTCAAAGGTGTGGCTTATACTTTAGAGGACTGATATACCAATGTACATTTTTAGCTATGTCAGCCACCTAAATATCTGTTTTCTTAAAAAAAAAAAAAAAAAAAAAACCAAAGAAGAAATATTTTTAATCATACCTGTTACTGGTAACTGCTGCTTTCTATCTTTGGCAGTGTGAGTTGGATGTTTAAAAACATGGTCACTAAAAGAAAAGAGACAGCAGATTACTAAAAGCAAACATACTGTTTGGTGTGTGGACAAATGTTTCTGTAAGCAGTGGTATGATTTTGGGTGTTTGGCAGGCAGAAAGAGCTAGAGCCTGGATCTATGAAAATCTACCAAATTCTGCCAAACAAGGTTATAGCCTTGTTTCTAGAACTAGAGTTTAATAAGACGTCAGAGGGTGACAGTGTTGATGCCAGCAGAAACACGAGAGATTATATATTAATAAAAAAGAAAGCAGAGATGAGAGCAAAAAAGGGAAGTACAAAATTAGTGGGAGAAAAAAGAACATGGGGTACAGAATGGCAAAGTACTAACAATAATCATATAAGAATCTGAACTGAAACATCCCTCCTGACTACCAAAACATTTTTGTGTTTGAACCCCGTGGTCCTTGACGAATAAATGTAAGTTTTGAGTATACTGTCACAATGGTCACAGGTAGTGCAGAAAAACACAAGAGCTATAGACCAGAGAACAGATACAGCAATAGCTTTATAACTGTAGCTATCTGTCCATGTACATCTATTTGTAGGAGATACCACATTGGAGAAAAAAAGCATTTCAAAGAAATGGAAATATTAATAACTCAGCTGAGGTAGAAATACAGCTAACTAACCCTAAAAGAGAAAAAAGGGTATGGGTGGAAGTCTTAGTCTAGAAGGCTGGCCCAAGAGCATATCTCTCTGCTTCCCAATTCTACGTCCCTGAGAAATCAAGTTAAAATTAACATCAAGAATGATCTCTAAAAGGAAAAAGGGGGTGGTGATAGTGTAATCCATCTCAGCTTTACCCTGCAAACTGCCCAAAACATAGCAGCATCCTCTTCATTTTTCCTAAGTACAGTAACCATCAGAAAAGCATAACACAAGGAAGAGTTTAGGAAGAAAAGCTACAAACCCAGGTCCAGCCCCCCAAGTACCTGTGAGGGAGAAAGGATATGTACTGGAGATGAAGTGCAGGGAACAAACCAAAGGGCAAACCCAAACCAGACGTTCCTCACATCCTATTCCCTTTATCATATTAAACTGGCTTTTGCTACATTGCTAATAGATTATCAATGCATGCCTGTTATGTCAGGTAGAGGGTTTTCGGGTGTTTGGCAGGCAGTTTAGGTTTTCTTTTCTGAGTAGCCTTTCTAAAATTCAAATCTGGTTATATCACTCAATTTAAAATCCTTAACAGCTCCCTAGACCCTGTGAGTTAAAACCAAAAATCCTGAGTATGACATTTCAAGGCCCTAAATGAACTGACCCATATCTCCCATCCAAACTCCTTTCCCAACATTCCCTACTTTAGGCTCTTCCCAAGACCACGTTTTATCGTTTCTGTATCCGCAGTGCTTAACAGTGTAGCACAGAATAGTGCACAATGAACGCCTGATGAATAAATAGATAAGAGTTACAAACAATTATTAAACTATACCTTGATTGAGAAACAAAATTCTTTTTTTCAGCAGTTGTTTCTTCATGTAGGTTTTGGTTGCAGCTTGAATTGGCTTTACATAAAGTCTTACTTTGCTCACTCTCCCTATAACAAGTATTAACTGGATTTGCACTCTTTAACGGAGTCTTCGTTTGGTCATCACTTGCACATGCTTTAGACATGATTCCATAGGATTTATAACTCTGAATCTGTTTAGAATGGCTTTTATCTTTATCTTCTGCTTTGCTACCTTGACCAATATTATTTGCATGGAGACCTTTCAATGTATTCTGAATATTTATGTTCACAGATGAAATATCATCCTTATATTTTTCTCTTCGTATTTCCTCCTATAATGAAAACAGGACGATAATTTCAAAATAATCCATTTGCTTTATAATCCAATTTACACTTCCTTTAAATAGTGCAAAAAAAGTTTATGATTGTCAACAGAACATACATGATAAAAGAAGTTCACATTAGGAGGGAAAAGGTAATTTATTCAATAAATGATATTGAGACAATTGGAGAGCCAACTGGAAAAAAATTAGTTGGATATCTCACAGTTTACACAAAGATAAAAATCAAAATGAACAAAATGTTTAAATATAAAAATGAAATTATATATGTTCTAAAAGAAACCATCACGATATTTTAATATTCTTAAGGGGCAGAAGACCTTTCCAAGTATTAAACAAAATCAATAAATCATAACAGAAGAAAACTAATAACCACATAAAAATTTCTTTAAAAAGTTCTTAAAAAGTTCTGCTAGAGACTAAGAACAATGTCAGGGTGTGTGGGGGGGATGGGGGATCTCCGAGGAAAAAAGACCAAGAAGAAAAACCAAATGACAATCAAAACACTCAGAAATAATATGTACAAATCATATCTTAAGCTACAGGATAATTTTTTAAATAACATAAAAAGCTACAATGAAATATGAAAAAGAACAACGATAGTGTAGAAAAGGAGGCAAAGGAAATGGACAGACAGTTCACAGGAAAGAAAATATAAATATCTCTTAAACACAAGAAAAATCGTTCCATCCCTTGTAATAAGAGAAATGAATATTAAAGCTACACTGAGATATCTTTATTCATCTACCACACTGGCAAAGATCAAAAGGCTAAGGCAGATATAGACACTCTCAAACATTACTGGTAGAAGTGTAAATTAGTACAACCTTCACAGAGAAACAATTTGATGTACCTTTCATTATAAAAACTGTGCATATCTGTAAAAAAATAAATAAATAAATAAATCCTATAGGGCTAGGCGTGGTGGCTCACGCCTGTAGTCCTAGTACTGTGGGAGGCCAAGGCGGAAGGATCACTTGAGCCCAGGAGTTTGAGACCAGCTGGGCGACACAATGAGACTTCAGCTCTACAAAAATTTTTTAAAAATTAGTTGCGTGTAGTGTCGCATGCGTGTAGTCTCAGCTGCTCAGGAGGCTAAGGCAGGAGGATCACTTGAGCCCAAAAGTTCGAGGCCACAGTGAGCTATGATCCAGCAACTGTACTCCAGCCTGGGTGACAGAACAAGACCCTGTCTCCCAAAAAGTCCCATAAATTACTTTTACATGTGATTAACTGCAACATTATTTGTAACAGATCAAAGTTGGAAATAACCTGAAGGTTTATCATAAAAGAAGTACCCATCCAATGGCATACTCTACAACTATGAAAAAAAATAGAGAGTACTTCCACATACTCTCTCAGATGATGAATTAAACACCCATATTGACTTTTGATCCTTCCAAGAAAACCATTAAAACAACAAATTTTTAAAAGCATAAACCCACAATAATAAGGAGAAACGGAACAAGAAATAAAAGCAACAAAATTTTCAAAACTAGGCTGGGTACAGTGGCTCACGCCTATAATCTTAGCACTTTGGGAGGCTGAGGCAGGAGAATTGCTTGAGGCCAGTAGTTCTAGACCAGCCTCAGCAACAGGGAGACCCCATCTCTAAAAAAAAATAGAAAAACTAGCCAGGTGTGGTGGCACATACCTGTAGTCCCAGCTGCTCCGGAGGCTGAGGCAGGAAGATCACTTGAGCCCAGGAATTTGAGGTTGCAGTGAGCTATGATGACACCACTGCACTCTAGCCCAAGTGATAAATTTGAAAAAAATTTTTTTTCAAAACTAGAAAGGAGATGGGTGAACGAAAACCTACTCAGCAGACTTGGTAAAGCTGAATCCAAAGATGACAGTAAGAAAATCCAAGAAATTACCTAAGATATACCTCCAAGCCCTCAAAAGGCTTAGGAAATGGAGTTACCAAGAAACTCTAGAGGGTGGGGTGAAGGCAGAGTTAAAACCAGGAAAATTGGATGAAAGTTTAAGCAGCGGTTAGATTACTAGATCCCAACCCCCACATGCACATACTTAGTAGGCAGTTAACTGATACCAGAAGATTGTTCCTCCCTACCCCCACCTCTCCCAAGGTTGGAAGTTTAGTATCTAAAGGGGATAAAACAGAGAATCTCTGCACCAAGCAAAGCTGAAGGCAGGATACTACACAAGAAACAAAAACTAAGTAAATATTTACAAACTAAATACTAAGATCCCCAAACTCTCTTCTCCCATTTTGATTCCAGAACACTAGCAGACAACCTCCAGACAGGAGATTGGACTTTAGAGATCCTCAAAAAAAAAAAAGATTCATCTAATTAATCCTACAAGAATCCACAATCAAGATATTTCTAAATAAACTTACAGTGTCTCACTCTTAAATATGGGCAGCAACCAAGGATTAACAGAAATCTGAAGAAAGCTAGAGACCAAGGGGAAAAAAACTCAGAGGAGAAAGACTGGGTAGGAAGGAAAAAACATTTTAAAAATGAAAACTATCGTTGACATGTTCAAAAGAAGAATGCCAATGAAGTCCTAAGTTCATGAAACAAAAATAAAATACTTTAAATGGGATAAAAAAGCAGCTTTGCCTATTAAAAATATGATAGCAGAAGTGAAAAAACTCAATAGATTAGTTTAAAAATAATTATGAAGGCCGAGCTCTGTGGCTCACACCTATAATCCTAGCACTCTGGGAGGCCCAGGCGGGAGGATCGCTCAAGGTCAGGAGTTCAAGACCAGCCTGAGCAAGAGCAAGACCCCATCTCTAATAAAAAAATAGAAAGAAATCAGTTGGACAACTAAAAATATATATAGAAAAAATCAGCCAGGCCTAGTGGTGCATGCCTGTAGTCCCAGCTACTCGGGAGGCTGAGGCAGGAGGATTGCTTGAGCCCAGGAGTTTGAGGTTGCTTTGAGCTAGGCTGACGCCACGGCACTCTAGCCCAGGCAACAAAGCCAGACTCTGTCTCAAAATAATAATAATAATAATAATAATAATTATGAAAACTTCTCCCAAATGTAGAACAAAAAGAAAAAGCAAGGGAAAATAAGAGAAATGATAAGAAAGACCACCTCAGCAAATTCAACAAATATTATAAATGAGTTTCAGAAAAAGAGTACAGAAAAAATATATACACAAATACGCACATATATGTGTATCAGGTGTCTAGAGTTGTTTGTACTGGTGAGAAATTAAATATAACCTAAATATCCGTCAATAAAGGACGGGTTAAGTCAA
>NW_012152729.1:4984798-4986887 GCF_000956105.1 Propithecus coquereli | reverse complement strand
ATTTTATCATAAACTCTCTGTATGAGGTCATAATTCTTCCTTGTGATAATTATGAACATAGTTCAAATTTTTATTTGTTTATTTTTTGAGACAGAGTCTTCCTCTGTCACCCAGGCTAGAGTGCCATGGCATCAGCCTAGCTCACAACAACCTCAAACTCCTGGGCTCAAGTGATCCTCTTGCCTCAGCCTCCCAAGTAGCTGGGACTTCAGGTATGTGCCACCACATGCAGCTAATTTTTCTATTTTTAGTAGAGACGGGATCTCACTCTTGCTCAGGCTGGTCTCAAACTCTTGACCTCAAGTGATCCTCCTGCCTTGGCTCCCAGAGTGTTAGGATTACAGGCGTGAGCCACCGAACCCAGCCTCAAATTTTTAAAAATAGAGAAAAAGGGCTGGGCACAGCGGCTCATGCCTGGCCTCCCAAAGCACTGGGATTCCAAGGCAGGACAATTGCTTGAGGCTAAGAGTTTGAGACCAGCCTAGGCAACACAGCAAGAACCCACCTCTAAAAAAAAATTAAAACATTAGCCAGGCATGGTGGCACATGCCTGTATTCCTAGCTACTCAGGAGGCTGAAGTGGGAGGATCGCTTGAGCCCAGGAATTCAAGGTTACAATGAGCTATGATTGCACCACTGCACTCCAGCCTTGGTGACAGAGTAAGACCTGGTCTCCAAAAAGGTAAATAAATAAATAAAAATAGAGAAGAACATAGTTTCAAAAGTATTTTTAAGGCAAGGTGCAGTGGCTCACACCTATAATCTTAGCACTTTGGGAAGTGGAGGCAGGAAGATGGCCTGAGGCCAGGAGTTTGAGACCAACCTGGGCAACAAATGAGACCTGTCTCGTAAAAAATTTTTAAAATCAGCTGGGTATGGAAGCTAAGGCAGGAGGATTGCTTGAGCCCAGGAGTTCAAGGTTATAATTAGCTATGATTGCACCACTGCACTCTAGCCTGGACAACAGAGTAAGACCCTGTCTCAAAGAAAAAAAAAGTCTTTTCAGTATAGCAAATAATCCACTTATACAAAATACCTGAATCTCATAAGTGATGGTCTCTGAAATACAGCCACAGAGTAGTATCATATCTCACAAGAGTAAACAAACTGCCCTCATTTGATTTAAAAAAGGTATAGTCAATCCTAAATTACACAGAGGTTAAGAAAAAGAACAGAGAAATAAACCGATGGAGGGAGTAGAAAATGAGGGAAGGAAGAGAGATGGGAGAAGCAAAAGAGAGCAAAAGGAGGAGAGTGGAAAAGTGGGGTGGGGAGAGAGGAGGGAAGAGATTCGAAGAAGGGGGGGAAGGTGGAGAGGCTGTAAAAAAGGAATAGAATGGACAGAGGGAGAGTGGGGAGGAAAGTAGAGAGGAGGAGGAAGATGGAAGAGAGGAGAAAGAGAATAGAGAGAGGAAAGAGTAATAGGTTCTCTCTGGTAAAGAAAGAACCTTTGAAGGTTTTCAGTAAGGGAGAACAGAACGAAATTTGTGCAGCAATGTCAAGAGTGGACTGAAAAACAGAGACAGAAGGAAAAGAGCATAGGGAGGAAGCTATTGCAATAATATTGGTGAAAGATATTGAGGGGCTGAGGGTCTAAATTGGGACGGGTAAACAGAAGTAGAACCACAGGTCTTAGTAACTGACTGAATACAATGTGTGAAGGAAGATGAAGAACTAAAATGACTGGTCTGGGGTCTGAATGACTGGGAGAAAGACAATACTTTTATGTCTTTCATATGACCTCAGGGGAGGAAACAGTGTATTTCTACTCTACTGTCAATAAGCGCACTAAATAAATCTACTACTTACCACAATCCTCTGTGCAATGACCAATAGTAAGTATGATGCTGAATTTTTCTCCTGAATCCAGACTTTCATGAAGCAGTAATGCCAGAAGTTTCGAAACAATGTGGTACTTGGATAGTACTATCCCAAAAGTAGCTATTAGCATAAAATGGAAAAAAAAATACTAAGTACAAATTTACAACTTACAAATACACACATGCTATATATTTTTCAGAGCTTATCCAGGGAAAAAGATATTATATGTCTATATAACATCTAATATATACATCATAACATCTAATAT
>NW_012152729.1:4982336-4984525 GCF_000956105.1 Propithecus coquereli | reverse complement strand
ACATAGAGGGAGAGAGAGGGAGATTATTAGATTATTACTTCATCTTTTCTCTTTCCTGAACTCCTATTACTCAGATGTTCGATCTTTTGGCTCTGTTTTTCAATGTTTCTTTTCAGTCATCATTTGTACTTTTAAAAAATCTTTTTTGTTCTATGTCCAAGCATGATTCCTCAAGTATTACTATGGAATCTTACATTTAAAACCACTAAAATTTTTTTAAAATAACTTGAGAAGACAAAAAATTTACTCTCCAATCTCTACTGTTAAAATATTTGAAAAAAGTCTACATTCTTTGAAACAAAGAAACCAACCTCCTTGCCTTCTCTTTCAAGCTGTTCTATTCTGTGTAGAATTTCTTTTGCTTTCTTCCAGTGCTCTTCAAGATTCTTTTCTTTCACATTTACATCCTTTAATTGTTCTGTTTCATTTTCATCAAAAGGATATTCTCCTAGACTTAGAGATAATTTTTCAGCTTTGTAATATGGGGAAAAAATGGTGAGTTTATCAATTACTAGAAATGTTATTTTAACACTTTAAATAAAGACAACCTCATACCCCACCACACACCTTCCTTAAATTTTGTCCATCCAGACAATCTTAACAGCTTATCTGGTACGAAAATAAGTGGAAAGAGTGCTTGGCAGAGGCCGAGGAGTCAAACAGTCATAAATTAGGTTTTACTCTTCAGAGTTACAGGGAAAAGAATACCATGAAAATACGTTATGCAAGGCACATAAACATCCTCAGGTACATAAATACTGGTTTTAAAGTAGTTGTTTCTTTAAAACAATGCTCATAAAGTGGTTCCTTCCTGTAAACTTTTAAATCCTTTCTCTTTTTTTTTTTTTAACATATTGTGTCTGCAATTTTTCTTCCACAAAGACCAAAATCCTTATCATAACCACTGTCCTCTGTACCCCAGCCACACTGGCCGGTGATTCCTTAAATGTATCAGGCTCCCTCCTGCTACAAGGCCTTTGTAACTCACTGTTGCTTATACCTGAGACACTTGCCCATAACAAATTCCTTTCTTTTCACCTAGTTAACTCTAAACATTCAGATCTCAGCTAAAAGAATCACTTCTTTCCAAAGCCTTTTCTGCTTCTAATCTAGGCCAAATTCCTTTGTTTTAGGCTCTCAAAGATCTGTGGTCCATCCCTTCATAACCTCAATATCAATTTGTAATAATACATAATCTCATTTTTGAGATTATTCAATTACTGTCTATTTCTCTAATTAAAGTAAGCTGTATGACTGCACAGTCTATTTTATCTTATCGCTGTATCCCCAGTACCTAGGCAAGGTGCCTGGCACATAACAGGAGCCCAAACATTGTTAAATAAATAAATGAATGTACATTTTTTTTTTTTTTTTGAGACAGAGTCTTGCTCTGTTGCCTGGGCTAGAGTGCCATGGAGTCATCATAGCTCACAGCAACTTCAAACTCCTGGGCTTAAGCGATCCTTCTGCCTCAGCCTCCTGAGTAGCTGGGACTACAGGCATGCACCACCATGCCCTGCTAATTTTTTCTATATAGTTTTAGTTGTCCGGCTAATTTCTTTCTATTTTTATTAGAGATGGGGTCTTGCTCTTGCTCAGGCTGGTCTCAAACTCCTGACCTTGAGCGATCCGCCCACCTTGGCCTCCCAGAGTGCTAGGATTACAGGCGTGAGCCACCGCGCCAGACCTAAATGAATGTACTTTATATTATGATTTAATAATAACCCTTACTCCTCACATTTAAGTCCTACAAACTAAATTTGTCCACATGGCATAAAATAAGTGAATTATCTGTACTGCAGCTCTCTTCCACATAGGTTTGTATATGCTGAACATACCCTAGTTGTCATGTCCAAATTATACACTCTGCTTTTCGAATGTAAGAACCACCTTACAGCTAAAAGGGCTTGGCTCATTAAAGCAGATATAAATTCCCTTTATAAACTTCAGTTGGTATTTTCATAAAGTAACAGTAAACTTACTAATTTTTTTGCAGTTGTGAAGCACAAATGTGGCAGCTTTGTTTAGTTCCTCACTCTGAGATTCAGTTAAGGCTTGTATCATGAGTGGAAGTCCATTGTTTTTAAAAAGGTCATACTGATTTTCCTCTGGAAAACATAGCAAAAATTAAAGACGGGCCAGGCGCGGTGGCTCACGCCTGTAATCCTAGCTCTCTGGGAGGCCGAGGC
>NW_012152729.1:4970174-4972393 GCF_000956105.1 Propithecus coquereli | reverse complement strand
TGTCTTTTCCTCCACAAATTACCACAAGATCATTGTAGAAAATCAACGACCATCTATGTATGGGTCAATTTCTGGGCCACTTGTTTCATTGGTCTACACCTACACCAATGCCACACTTTCTTGATTACTATTTAGTAAATACTAAAATAAGGCAAGATAAGTCCTATAATTTTGTCCTTTTTCTTGAAAACAGTTTTATTATCTTAGACTCTTTGCATTTCCATGTAATTTTTAGAATCCACTTGTCAATTTCTATAGAAAAGCTTGATGGGATTTTGACTGGGATTGTCATTAATCTAGAGATGAATTTAGAAGTGACATTCTTACAATATTGAGTCTTATAATCCATGAGTGTTATATATTTCCCCATTAATTTCTTTATTTCAGCAATGTTTTATAGTTTTCAGCAGATATTACATATATTTCATTAAATTTATTCCTAAGTATTTAGTTTTTTGATATTATTGTAAATGATAGTTTAAGTTCCCAATTGTTGCTGCTAGTATAGAGAAATATAATTGATTTTTGTATATAACCTTCCTAAAATTACTACTAGTTCTAGTAGCTTCTCTGTAGATTCTTGGGATTTTTTACATAGACAATCATGGTATCTATGAATAAATATTTCTTTTTATTTTCAATCTCTGTATCTTATATTTCATTTTCTTGCCTTATGGTATTGGCTAGGACATCCAGTAAAATGTTAAACAAAAGTGGTGAGAGTTGCTGTCCTTGTCTTTTTTCCAGGCTCAGGAGGAAAGCATTAAGTCTTTCACCATTAAGTATGTTAGCTATATAGTGTTTTGTAAAGGCCCTTTATCACATTAAGAAAGTTCCCTTCTATTCCTAGTTTACCAAGAGTTTTTGTCACCAATTTGTGTTGAATTATGTCAAATGCTTTTCTTGCACCTATTATCATATCATTCTTTTCTAGTCTGCGAATATGGTGAATTTTCTAACGTTAAACCGCATTCCTGGGATATGTGCCACCTGGTGGTAATGTATTATCCTTATTATTATTGCCAGATTTGATTTGTTAGTATATTGTTAAGGATTTTTATATTTATATTCATAAGGGATATTGGCCTACAGTTTTCTTGCAATGCCTTTTTTTGGTTTTGATATGGATGTAATGCTGGCCTTAATGTGTTAAGAAGTGTTTCTTCCATTTCCTTTTCCTGGAATAATTTAGGTAGAATTGTTTGGTTTTCATTTTTGTCCTAAAATCGTCTGGTAGAATACACTAGTGAATCCACCAACGCCTGGAATTTCTTCTGTGTTAAGGTTTTGGTTTTTTGGGTTTTTGTTTGTTTGTTTTTGTTTTTTCCTTAGAGAGATGGGGTCTTGCAATGTTGCCCAGGTTGGAGTGCAATGGCTATTTTCAGGCATTATCATAGCACACTACAGCCTTGAACTGCTGGGCTTAAGTGATCCTCCTACCTCAGCCTTCCAAGTAGCTGGGGCAATAGGTGCATACCACCAGGCCAGCTTAAGTTTTTTTTTTGTTTTTTTTAGAGACAGAGACAGGGTCTCCCCCTGTCACCCAGGCTAGAGTACAGTGGCCCAATCATAAATCACTATATACTCCAACTCCTGGGCTCAGACAATCCTTCCTCAGCCTTCTGAGTAGCTAGGACTACAGGTGTGCACCACCATACCGGCTAACTTTTAAATTTTTTTTTTTTTAGAGATGGGGTCTCACTATATTGCCCAGGCTGGTCTCAAACTCAAACTCAACCCATCCTCCTGCCTTGGCCTCACAAAGTGCTGGAATTATAGGCATGAACCACTGCACCTGGCCTAGGTTTTCAACTGTAAATTCAATTTCTTTAACACATGTGGGAATATTCAGATTACCTATTTCCTCTTGAGTAAGCTTTACTAGTTTGTATCTTGCAAAGAATTTGTCCAATTCATCTAAATTGTTAAATTTCATGGCATACAGTTGTTTCTACTATTTATCATCCTTTTAATATCTGCTAATGTCTGTAGTGATGTCACCTCTCATTCCTAACATTGGTAATTTGAGCCTTCTCTCATTTTGTGATCAGTCTAGCTAGAAGATCAATTTTAAAAGAACTAGCTGCGGTTTCAGTAATTTTTCTCTATTCTGTTCCTTTTTCTATTTCACTGATTTCTGATCTCTTTAAATATGAATAAAATTAATATTCTTCAA
Source organism: Propithecus coquereli (assembly GCF_000956105.1). NCBI lineage: Eukaryota > Metazoa > Chordata > Mammalia > Primates > Indriidae > Propithecus > Propithecus coquereli. The sequence continues at coordinate 4,970,217 of NW_012152729.1, read as the reverse complement.
TATTTCCTCTTTATTATTTCCTTTGTTATGCTTACTCTAACTT
>NW_012152729.1:4969195-4970124 GCF_000956105.1 Propithecus coquereli | reverse complement strand
GTAAGCTGTGATCATACCACTGCACTCCAGCCTGGGTGACAGAGAGAGACTCTGTCTCTAAACAAACAAAAAAATCTTCAAAGCCACGCACAGTGGTGCATGCCTGTAGTCCCAGCTACACAGGAGGCCAAGGCAAGAGGATGGCTTGAGTCCAGAAGTTCAAGATGAACCTGAGCAACATAGCAAAACGCCATCTCTAAAAAGAAAAAAATTAAAAAAAAAAATAAAAACTTCAAAAAAGGAAGTATTTTTAAATGCTGAGGTGAAAATGGTATCATGTTAACCATATAGATCCTTAGTTATAGCCTAAGTGACAAAAATTCAGGCATATAAGAACATCCTAGACCACACTCATTGTACACTGAATGGTTCAGATTTCCTCCAATCTATATTCCATACCAGTGTGCTGAGACTAATGAGGTTCTATAACTATCACTTCAAGTTGGCTTTTAGAGGAAAAGGAAATATCAAGGTATCATGGAAACAGATTCCAATTTTTGGAATTCTAGAGATATATCACTTTGCATATAAAATGTGAATATTTGTTTCAAATGTGTGCATATAATTTTTTTTTTTTTTTTTTGTAAAGACGGGGTCTTGCTATATTCCTCAGGCTGGTCTTGAATTTCTGGCCTCAAGCAATCAATCCTCCCACTTCAGCCTCTGAAAGTGCTGGGATTATAGGCGTGAGCCACTGCGCCTGGCCCAAACACCTGAATATAGATATACATCAGCAAAGTGCAAAAGTTCTATTAATAGTTGTTCCACATCCTCACCAATATTTAACATAACCACATTTTACTTTTAGCCATTCTAGTGGGTATGTAGTGGTATCTCCATGGCGTTTTAGTTTGGATTTCTCTGATGACTGACGATCTTCAGCATCCTTTCAAGTGCTTATTTAATATTCATATCTTCTTTGGTGAAGT
>NW_012152729.1:4958561-4960321 GCF_000956105.1 Propithecus coquereli | reverse complement strand
ATCCGCCCGCCTTGGCCTCCCAGAGAGCTAGGATTACAGGCGTGAGCCACCGCGCCCGGCCTTGCCCAGCTAATTTTTCTATTTTTAGTAGAGACGGGGTCTCACTCTTGCTCAGGCTGCTCTCGAACTCCTGAGCTCAAGCGATCTTCCCGCTTCGGCCTCCCAGAGTGTTAGGATTACAGACATGAGCCACTGTGCCCGGCCCCTATGGTGTTTTTAATGTTGCATTTTCATTATCATTCAGTTAAAAACATTTTCTAATTTATGATTTATGCTTTGGCTCATGGGTTTAATTGCCAGATAACTGGCTTTTCTAGATGTTTTATTTTTATTCATTTTTAACTTAATTCCATTGTGGACAGACAACACACTGTGGGTTTTTAGTTTTGCTACCTAGTTGCTCTGTTTTATGAAGGTATCTGGGGAGATTTAAAAACTATGCTGCCATACCATCTCCCCAATATACTCCTAGCAATATCTACTTTTAAGATTTTTCTTATCTTCGAGAGTCTAAATGAATCCAAAATGACCTGAATTACTAGCATTAATTTAATTCAATAATGAATTCAATAATTTATTATGCTTTGAAATATATTTCTTCATGTATGATCTAGAGAATAACAAATACTTACTGTTATTTGCAAGAGTGAGTCCAATAAATGAGCAAACTGGGCGAATTATCTCAGGTTTCATGCAATTTATTAGCCACTCATTAGCATGTGGAAAAAGCGAACAGCAAAACAATTGATTTTCATCTGAAAGGAGACAAAGTCAATCATGTTCTAATATGACATCTATAAAATATCAGTTTTCATTTGTTTTTATCTTTATTTTTATAATTAAATATTAGAGATAATTACCATTTTGAGGATTGTTGACACAAACACACAGAGTACTACACACTGAAGACCACAATTGATAATTCTGGAAAACATTTTTATCTAACAAATTCAACTCATATTTTGAAAGAACTGTCCTATTAGGTTAAAAAGAAAAGGAAGTAATTAACATAAATGTGTTAAGGTCTTAAGTAATGAATAATTAACAAGAAATTTATATTTGTTTACCTGAACAACCGTGACAGAACTGTAATACAACCTGTTTCTCTCACAAGTGTTTGTCCGGTCCCTTTAAAAAATAGCCATATATTACATGAATATGATTTTTATTTAGAAATAATTTTACAGAAATGAAAATGATATTTAAGTAGTATTTGAATAATTAACTTTTAAACCACTTTAAAATATTACAAAGTGTAAAACAGAAATACAGTAGATAAAAGTCTATAATCAAGATTATTATAAAAATACACTACTTAGAGACTGACAGCATTCAAATTTCCTCTAAAACTTATGAAACACTTATTTTGCTTCATGGTTCTGTGTTACAATACCAAAATCTGTTCCAAAAGAGAAAAATATGAATTCAGTCTTTTCTAGTTTTTTTCAAAATATAAAATCTAGAAGCATTTTAAAATGCTTATGAAATTTCTAACAATTTAAAGAATTAAAATAAAGCACTGTTAAAAAATAACCTTAGCCTGGGCAGTAAGTATACAGGAACACTCTATACTATCTTTGCAACTTTTCTGGGTATCTAAAATTATTCCAAAATAATAACCATTGCTGGCTGATACAGTAAACATTGTAACCAAATGTTCAATTCAGTGCAAAATCAACCAAACTAATTCATCAAATACTTCTTTTTTTTCTTTTAAAGCTGTTACGTTATAACATTAAGTAGTACAGATTATTATTTCT
>NW_012152729.1:4949354-4957171 GCF_000956105.1 Propithecus coquereli | reverse complement strand
TTATGATAATCATGCAATAAGCAGATTTTATAAAAATAATTTGAACATAGTGAAATAATCAACATTTTATACAGTACCTAGAACCACCTTTTAGATCCCATCTCAATGGCAAGGACTGTATCTTTTTCATCCCTGTATCCCCAGTGCCTAGCACAGAGCTTGGTTCTTAAAACGTAATGAAGGAATATTTAATGAATAAAAATATAAGAATATAAAGTTGGTTTGACAAACCAATGGTTTAGATTCAACCTCATTTTAGGTATCCTGCAGAAAAGTGTTCTTGCCAACACGAATTTCTCTCCCTAAAGCATATTCACTCATATATAAGATGGTTGTGGGTTATTTTCATCTTTCCATTAAAGTACCTTGATAAAACTGTTCAAACATGTAAAAAAGAAATTTAATTCTAAAATTATCTTTGAATAATTTGTTAAAGTATAACACAATGCTTGAAGGCTAATGAAATAAAGTATCTTTTACCATCTTTTTCTGCAACAGCTCCTAAGGTATATAACGCTGCTTCTTTTACCACGCTATGTTCACTTGATTTTGCAAGATTTTTTACAAACATCAAACCACCAATTTCCCGAAAATAAATACTTGCATTACCTGTAGGGTGTGCAGATAAAACATAAATAATACTTGGTTATTCTTTTAAGAATAAATCACAGAAGAAAGCAACATATCATGTAGAGTGAGTGGAAGACAGAGAACTATACATATTTGCTCTATCACTGTACTAAAGAACTATAATAGAATCACAGATAAAAATTCACTATCATATCTTACTGTTTTGTTGACAAATTGAATGAATAGTGACCAAAGCTTCCTTTTGTGAAAAAGGGTTGTCCATTTGATACTTTAGACACTCCAACAGTAAGTTCAGGTCAGTCTTCATTTCTAAAGAACAAAAATTGCATTATTTAAAACTGAAAGTTTTCTTTCAAAAATTAACCAAATTTCACTTTCTAAATAATCTAACAAACAATAAAGATGTATAAAAGGATTCATTTGTTTGTTTTAGAGATGGAGATCTCACCATGTTGCCCAGGCTGGACTCTAACTGAAACCACCCTTTACAAATCAACAAATGGGTCCAAGACAAGAACTGTTGTAAGGGCCTAAAACTCTGCAAAGGCACAGGCCTAGCTAAAAATAATGATAATAATCAGCCACTGTCCCCTGTTGTTTGCTTCTCTGTAATTGCTATTCTGGAGTGACATAGCTGGTGGTCATAAAGATTCTTAATTTTCTCTATAGATAACACCACCCTTTTGAAACTTAACAGGCCCCACATTCCAGTGACTGGCTGACCCACCCAGACCAGAGGCCCATACAAAGAAACTGACTAAACTGGAATTGTGACCCCCCCACCCAGGAACTGACTCAACACAAGATAATTTCTACACTCCTATAATTTGGCCCCGAACCTAACCAATTAGCAAACTCAACTGCCTAATGCTTTGCCTGCTAAACTATCTTTAAAAACCCCATCTCCCAAATTCTCAGGGAGGCAGATTTGAGAAATTCCTTCCGTTTCCCTGCTTAGCACTCTGCAGAATTAAACCCTTTCTCCATCACAACCCTGACTGCCTCGGTGTACTGGTTCTTCTCTGTGCAGCGCGCAATACAACTTGCTTGGAAGGCAACAGAACTCCTGAGCTCAAGGGATCCTCCCTGCCTCGGCCTCCCGAGTAACTGAGACTACAGGCATTTGCCACTACACCTGGCTACAAGATGTTCTTGAAATAAAAGAACTGAAAATGAACTTCTTAGGTTCTTTGGTTTTCCCCTTGCATGAAATATAGGAACAGAAAATCTAAATATTATTCTCTTTAAGTAAAGCCATACTGGCTTAAATATCTGCCATTAGAAATGAAATGAATGAAAATGAAAATACAACATAACAGAATTTGTGGGATGCTACTAAAGCATTATTTAGGAGGAAATTTATAGAAGAAAGGTCACAGAACAATGACTTCAGCTTCCACCTTAAGAAACTAGAAAAAGAGGGGACACCTCAGTTGGTACTGAGCCTGTGTTCCTAGGCTTAAGGGGAAAAAAAAAAGAAACTAGAAAAAAAGCAGATTAAATTCAATGTAAGTAGAAGAAAGGAAATTTAAAGATCGAAGCTGAAATCGATGGAACAGAAAACAAAAAAGAGGAAGTTCTTTGAGAAGATCAATAAAACTGATAAACCTCTAGCCAGACTGATTAGGAAAAAAGAAGACACAAATTACCAATATCAGGAATGACAAAGATCACCATAGATTCTACAAATATTCAAAAGGTATACATACAACAAAAGAGTATTACATACAACTTCATATCTACAGATTCAACAACTTAAGGTGAAATGGACAAACTGCTTTAAAGACACAAGTCACCAATACTCACCCAAGAAGAAACAGATAACCTGAATAGTTTTTTATCTATGAAAGAAGTTTAAATCATACTTAAAAACCTTTCCACAGAGAAAACTCTGGGCTCAGAGGGTTTCATTTGTAAATTCTACCTAACACTTAAGGAAGAAATAATATCCATTCTACAAATATTTTTCCAAAAGTTTAAGGAATACTTTCCAACTTATTCTGAAATTGGTATTACCTTTATACCAAAGCCATTACAAAGAAAACGATAGACCAATATTCCTCATGAACACAGATGCAAAACGTCTAAACAATTTTAGCAAATCGAATCCAACAATATTAACATAACAATACATCATGCCCAAGTGGCTTTATCCCAGGAATGCAGGATTGATGTAAGATTTGGAAAAAAAAAAAAAATCAATGTAATGTAACAAATGAAAATTAAAAAGGAAAACCTTTTGGTTATCTCAATAGATATAGAAAGAACACTTGATAAAATCCAACATCCATTTCTAATTAAAGGAAAACAGTCTGCGAACTTGGAATAGAATAGAACTTCCTCAACCTGACAAAGTGTTTGCATCTAGAAATGAAAACCCTACAGTAGGCTGGGTGTGGTGGCTCACGCCTATAATCCTAGCACACTCGGAGGCCGAGGCAGGAGGATCCCTTGAGCTCAGGAGTTCAAGACCAGCCTGAGCAAAAGTGAGATCCTGTCTCTACTAAAAATAGAAAAAAGTAGCTGGGCATGGTGTTGGGTGCCCATAGTCCCAGCTACTCAGAAGGCTGAGGCAGGAGGATCGTTTGAGCCCAGGAGTCTGAGGTTGCTGTGAGCTAGGCTGACACTATGGCACTCTAGCCCGGGCAACAGAGCAAGACTCTGTCTCAAAAAAATAAAAAATAAACAACCCAATAAAACAGTGAGCAAAAGATTTGAACAGATACTTCCACAAAAAAGATGTATGGATAGCAAATGAGCACATGAAAAGATGCTCAACATCATTAGTCATTTGGGAAATGCAAATTAAAACCACCAGGAGATACCATTATATGCCCAACAGAATGACTAAAATTTTTTAAAAGACTGATCATAACAAAATTACCAAATTACCAATATCAGGAACAACAAAGATCACCATAGATTCTACAAATATTCAAAAGGTATACATACAACAAAGGAGTTGGCAAGGATGTCAAGGAACCGGAACTCCCATATACTACTGGTGAATATGTAAAATGGTACAGACTTTGAAAGACAGTTTAGTGGTTTTGTAAATTGTTAAATACATACCTACCATTTGATCCAGCCATTCCACTCCTAAGTATTTACCCTAAAGGAAATTTATGTCCACACAAATATTCATAGCACTACTATATGTAACAGCCCAAAAGTGTAAGCAACCAAAATGTCCATCAGCAGATGAATGAACAAATCATGGTATAACCATACAATGGAATTCTACTTAGCAATAAAAAGGAATTAACTACAGATGCATGCAGCATCACAGAGGAATCTCAAAATAATTATGCTGAATGAAAGAAGCTACCTAAAAAAAGAATACATACTGTACGATTCCATGCATTGAAAAAATGCAAACTATCTATGGTAACGGAAGGCAGATTAGTGGTTGCTTAGGGAAAGAGGGTCTAGGAAGGGACCGGAGGGAGCAATTACAAAGGAGCAGGAGGATATGTTCACTGTCTTTGATTTTGTTGATGCTTGCATGGCTATCTACATGTAAAACTTACCAAAATGTAAACATTTATTCACAACAAAACAGCAAAAAAGAGAAAACCATCTTCCTATAAAATTCTTTACTATAGTCTTTAAACAATTTCTTTTCTTGATTTTAAGGATTTAAATAAAATTATATATAGATTTTGGCATAATGCTTGAATTAACATTCAGATTTCTGAAAGATATAGGATGAAGGGAGGAAAAAAATATAAAGGAGCACACTAAAAGAAACTAAGATGTATTGTCAATCAATATGATAGTCTTCCTCTTGAAAGAAATTGAACTGGCAATTTGTTTCAATGAAATAATTCATGATTCAACTTGTTAGTGAAAAGCCATAGTACAAAGGTTATCATCAAGCTGTCTTTGTGCAAACATTTTTGATATTTTATACATTAACAGAAACTATAAGGTAAGTCTGACTGTATGGATAAGTAATAAACCACATCAACAACATGCCAAAGAAAAGTTTTTGAGGGGCAGGGTGGTTTTCAATTCTAGGCACAATGCAGGACACAAGAAACTTCTCCTTCATGTACTCCTCCATTCCCTTCTGTACTCCCTTCTCATACTTTGATATCTCCTATCATAATCCTTCCCTACCCAGCCAAAGCACCTACTAACATCTACAACTATCATGTTTCACCTTCCTTTTATCTTCTCTAGGCTAAGCAACCAAGTTCTTTCAATAATTCCTGAAGAAAATAAATAGCAAACAAATACTGAAGTGCATACAATACCAAAAGCACATGCAATAAAAGAAAATTTGATAAACTAGACTTAAAATTTAGAACTTTTGAGCTTCAAAAGATACTATAAAAAAGGTGAAAAAGCCCAGAATGGAAGAAAACATCTCCAAATCAGATATCCAATAAGGAGCTTGTGTTCAGAATAAAGAGCTCTTAAAATGTAATAATAAAAATATAACCTAATTAAAATGTATGAAATGGATTTGAATAGATACTTCTCCAAAGATAGACAAATTGCCAATAAGTACAAAAAAAGATGCTCAACATTGTTAGTCATTAGAGAAATGCAAACCAAAACCACAATCATATACCATTTCAGCCTGTTACTAAACAGCTGACTGACGGGAGTTGATGGATCAATACCTTTCACCCTTTGGCTGGGATGACTCTGAGGAACATGACTCTACAGTGGCTTCCATAATTTCCTCATAGAGTTAAGCTCCAGTTGCCCATAACAAGAACTTTCTTGATAATGTACTCTTCTGTCTTCCTTTTTCCTATCTCACTTCCCAGCCAGTGTTTCCTGGGATCACTTTCTCAAAAAAGTACTTGCACTCAAATCCTTGTCTTGGAGACTACTTCTGGGAGGAACCCAAATCAAGACATAAAATGGAAGAGTGAGATGTGGTACTAAGGTTGGAGATTTGACAAATGGAGTGTCATACATGGTTTGAGAGGGGCATCGCCAACAATTATCCCTACATCTCCAGTTTCAACTTCTTCCTCTCCTGTCTCTATAACCCTTTTAAGATTTTCCTGACATTACAACCTCCCTCTAGCTACTGCCATAAATCTTTAGCCAAGCTTTTAAAAAAAGTAAGCTTTCTTCAGATTTTCATTTCCCACTCAGACCTAAATATACTACAATCTGACTAAGATTTATTAAATTTACTATTAATAAAACAAATGATACCCCAAATGCAAAATGCAGTGGATAACTCAGTCCTCATCTATGACATCTGATGCTCTTAAGCAATCACTTTCTCATAAAGCATTCTCTTAAGGTACTGATTTCCAAGATACCACATTCCTGACTCTTTTCACCTTTCTAAAATGTTTTTCTTAGTCTTTTTTTAATGGCCCTCTTCCTCAGCTAAACCCTTATGTGAAGGTATCCATTAGGGAACACTATTCTCCATCTTTTTTTCCTTTATTATTTCCTCTCTGGTTAACTTCCATGCCTACAGATTCAGTTTCCATCCTTCTGAGGACAATTCTGAAATCTGTACCTCCAGGCATACTTTGATGGTGGTTCTCTCAGGTTCCCACTATTCTTGCATATGCTGCCATTAAATCAACTATCACATGGTATTGTAATAACCAGCATGTCTTTTCTCATTAGAATGTCAGTTTCCTAAAGCCAGGAATTATGTAATGGGCACACAGTAGGTGCTCAATATTTATGTAAATTACCAACGGAGTAGGTGCTCAATATTTATGTAAATTACTGATGGACTTTTTCATTTTCTGGATCCTGTCAGATAATATGCAGTATAGCCTACAAATTTAAATCTTATTCCATATATATGATCCATGAATTTCTCACCTTGTATGTTCTTTGTGTCCTCGCTTTCCATGCTTCTCTGTATTATATTTCCTTATATTTCATCTATAAGATAAAGGTATTTTCTCAATTTAAATCAATGTTTGAGAATGTCAGAGATATAAATGCAAAGGGGTAGGAAACAAACTGTTTTCCTAAAGCCAGAAGATCAGGGATTGAATCTGCAGCTTATTAAATGTATGATATTGGGCGGGTTGCTTAAATTCTGAGGCTCAGCTTCCTCACCTGTAAAATAGGAATGATATTCCTACTTCATAGGGTTGTTACAAGAATTACATTTGAAAACATACATAAACACCTCTGGCACCTGTAAGCACTATTAGCATTCAACCAATTTTATTTAAACAAATGAATGATTGGGTGACTGAATCAAACTGGTTCTCCTCTGGTCACTCAATCTTTATTCTTCTTTCCTGTAAATCATCCCATAGTTTCAGATTGAGCACCCCACCATGAATGAGAGGCTTAAAACACACAAACATACTTGCATGCATGCATGTATGCACACACTCTTTAGATATGCATTTCTCTTTACAAGCTAAATGAAAGGACAACCTTACTAATGAACTATCTCACAGAGAAAATATCTAAATCGTTGTCTCCAAGATTGACCACAGAGGACCTTAACCCACTGTTTTTGAGATTAATGGCCTATCTTTTAAGATTAACTAGCCTCCTGAGGAGATGTGTTCACAGCATCTGAAAATATCTGAGCAAACAAAAAAGAGGGTGTAAATCCTCCTCTACATTCACCAGACCAGTCTCCAGGAGCAGGAAAAAACAGGAGAAATGGACACCCTGACATCTTACAGGTGTCTCCTGCTAATTAGCCTACAGCAATAATTTTTCTTGACCCCTTTACAACCCACCAATAAAAAGTCCAAGCCGCCTGGCCGCAGCGCAGACACTTCCGTTTTTTCATGTGCTGTGCCCTCTCCCTTCTCTTTTTCCTTTCTCTCTCTCTTCCCCATCTCTCTCTCTGAAAAAGTAAAATAAACTTTTTACTTCTTCATATCCTAATCTTTGTGTTGAGAATTCTTTCTCTACCCGAGTATGAATTCTGACCCTAACACTAAGCTTAATACTAAAATTAACAACCTGTGGTTATTTTCAGCATGTTATTCTACCATTAAGCTTACATCTTTGTTTATATATCATTTGTTAGAAGAATTTTGAAAATAACTGGCAACCCTGATATAGCCTCTCACATGCCCTACTTTAAAATGTTAAGCTGATTTAGAAAAAGTGAGCCCAATTAACTTCTTAGAGCAACAAATCAGGATTCACAGAACTCTAAAATTCTTATTTCCAACATCACATTGTTAAGGAGAGATATCCAATTTTCCTTTTTATTTTTCATTCTCAATCTCAACATGAAAACAAAATTCCTAAGC
>NW_012152729.1:4931095-4948289 GCF_000956105.1 Propithecus coquereli | reverse complement strand
CTTGCTCAGGCTGGTCTCGAACTCCTGAGCTCAAACAATCCGCCTCAGCCTCCCAGAGAGCTAGGATTACAGGCGTGAGCCACCGCGCCCAGCCTTAACTTAATTTTTAAAAGAAAGATAATTTATACCTTTTAAAACCAAATGTCGTAAATTGAAACTGACACGCACACTACCTTCTTTTCCTCCTTTGTCTTTTTTATATTCTTTTTCTTTACTGTATTCTTACAGGTAAAAACACAAGGATTTTTTGCAGATAACAGAAAGAAGCCTATCTCACTTACAGGTTTTACCTCGTCTACTCCCCAAAACAGTACTGTTAACTCTAATTCAAATTTCAGTAAGAAAACTAGCTAGACATTATTCTTTTACCTGACCTAGAAAACATTAATATCAAGAGCTTTTTGAAATTTAAATATTACCCCAAAGTTTCAGAACGATAAACTGCTTCTGTGCAAGGCTGGAGGGACTGAAAATCCCACCACTAATTCTTGTCACCACTAAATTGTTGACAATATATACCCAGCTTGTAATTATAAAGTCCTTTAAACTAGGAAAGGCAAGGGAGAAAGGGCAAATTTTGTTACAATAGTTTCAATGGATTGAGAAATAACAGTCATTCGGGTCCCAGAAAACGCAGTGAGGGTACCAGGAGTCAGTTCTCTCTACAATATTAACACCCCCGGAGTCAAGAGATTGGAGCATAAATCCCACCGCCTTACCCTACAAGGTAACAAACACACCATCTTTCCCAAGAGGAAGGCCAACTGCGCCCTACTTCCTCAACTTCTGCCCAGTAACGGCATGGCGTGGCTCACCTAAAGAGCAAGAACTCCTTTCGAGAAGCTCAGGTGGTCCCCCCAGACTCTCCTCGGCCAGGGTTCTCAAGACCTGCGAGGGGCCAGGGCGCGGGTCCGTCCGGAGGCCCGCGATTCAGCGGCCGGAGCAATCAGCCACTCAACAGGCTCTCCCCGCGCGGGTGACGTCGGAACACCCCCGCTCTGAGAAGTTACTTCACCTGTGGTTTCCGCCCCTTCCACACATCAAAATCACCTGGGGAGACACCCGGGGATTCGCAAGGGCAACAGGGGTCGAGAACAGCCAGGCTCTAGACGGCTGACTAAATGGCATGTGACAATTCTCTCTCCCCACCAAGGGCAGTGAGGACTGCAGACGGGGTCTGGTATCTGCTCGGGAAGCCCCCGTTCCCCAAGCTCAACGCATCCCCTCACGTGGGGAAAGTTAAGAAAGGGCCGGAGGAGCGGTAAGGCATCCTAGCCGCTGCGAGGGCGGACTTGGGCAGGCCAACCGCAACCCGCCTCCTGGGAGGCGGCGGTCGGAGTTCCCGGGTGAAGCTAAGGCAGCGACGAACGCGTGGGAGCAGAGGCCGCGGCCTTTACCCTCAAGCCGGAGCGCGCCAAGCCAGGTGCCCGCCCTTTCTTCCTCGCCGCTCACCTAGCACGACGCCTGACAGGGTTTCCGGCCCAGCGGATCGGGCTCACTTCCGTGCGGCTGGTGCGGGACTTCCGGTCGGAACGCAAGCCCCCACGCGGTGTCTTAGCTGGGACCTCTGGTCCCCGACGTTTCCAAGGGTCTTGAGGTGGAGGGAAGTCACAATTTGAAGGGGAAATGTAATCTCACCGCCCCCGGTTTTCGAGGCCTCCTTCCCTCCGAGGGCGTTCGCCCCAGAGTTTGCTCCGGGGGATGACAAGGCTCCATCCAGCTCCGGGACGGTGGCCTCGAGGCACGTGTGGGCCGCGCAGCGTGGGAGACCCCAGCCCGTCCCTCACCCCTCTCCCCGAACCTTCCTAACGCATTTCACCCTGTCCCCTGCGCGAGCCCTTTTTGCCTTGTGTTGGGCCTCCCAATGATGGATACCCCGGCCCCACAGATGCAGCCAGCCTTCCACACCAGGTGGCCTCAGTTCAGTCCGGGTGTACTTCCCCCTGCCTAAACCAAAGGACCAGGGCTCCTGGGTGTGTCAAGTAGGGCCAAGGCCTAGCCTTGTCTTGACGGTCCTGTCCCTTGCCTCCTCCATAATAAAAATTCACCCCACAGGAATGCTGGGAGAGGAAGGGCAGTGCCTGCGGTGGGAAAGGTCAGTTCATACACTGAAGAACAGCCAGGGAAGGGCTTGACTCATCAGGGTCCAAAAAAGAAAAATCCTTGTGAAGCACACTCTTGGCAAATCTAACAAGCTCTTGCTTAGGGGACACTGGCCTCATAGACTGAGGAGCAGCCAGTTGAGGAGCATTAAGGTACTGAGAGTCATGCAACACGTTCCTCAGCCATAAATAAATCCACTCGAAACTGGGCACTGTCCCCACTTCTGGATTTTCACTCGGTTTGTGTCTACTTGTTAGTTTTTTGGTCCTCTGATATGCTGGTGAATGCTATTAGTCCAATGTGATTATTCTTTAAAATGAAATTTTAGAGTATGTAAACTGGATGGAATGACCCCATAAAATTTGAAGAAGTAGATGTAGGCAGCAAAACCTAAGTTAAGATAACACCCCATACAAGGGGATGGTCTTGTTTTCCGGTAAAACTACACATCCGAAAATATTTGTCTTTTTAGATTCTATTCGTTTTAACAAGTAATGATGGTCCTAAAATGTCCACAGCTAAAATCTACACATGACTTAAATTCATTAAGATGGTAAGAAAAAATTTTTAAGCTATTTCTAATGAAACATAAGAGGTTTCTATGATTAAGTAACTTTGAAATGGCAAGCCAGTATTAATGAACTCAGTGAGAAATGGACTGCTTTTATTCTCTGCGAAAATGACTGCTTCTTTTCCCCCTCCCCACTAAAGAACAAGACTACATTATTACAAATGAAAAAAATGTTTATTAAGGAAACAATTTAGCAGCTCTCCTTTAGCAGAATTTTACAGACTAAAGCACAACCTGAAGGCAAGTATATTTTCAATCAATAAGCTACACAGGGTGCTTACCCTACAACTGGAAAGTTGCAGAAGTTTGTGACATGCCACTATAAATGTAAGTATTATTAAAAATTACAAATTGTTTGGTGATTATTTTGATAACCTCTTGAGCAGCAGCTCCTGCAAGGAAAAAAAGAAAAGCAAAACTTTGAAGAGTAAATTTCAAGAGCTATATAAAAATACTTAATTCAATGAAAGAAATCTTTTCTTTCCCAAATCAAAGGTGTTTGATAGTAATCCACAACAGACACAGTTACCTTACTGCTGCAGTCCCCAACCCCCCAGGCAGAGGACCAATACTGGTCAGTGGCCCATTAGGAACCCCACCACACAGCAGGAGGTGAGCAGCCGGCAAGCCAGCCAGTGAAGCTTCATCTGTATTTACAGCACTTGCGTCACCACATAAGTTCCACCTCCTGTCAGATAGTGGTGGCATTAGATTCTCATAGGAGGTGGAACCCTACTGTAAACTGCACTTGTGAGGGATCTAGGTTGTGTGCTCCTTCTGAGAATCTAAAGCCTAATGATCTAAGGTGGAGCTGAGGTGGTGATGCTAGTGCTGGGGAGTGGTTGCAAATACAGATTTATCATTAGCAGACAGGTTTGACTGCACAATAAATGTAATGTGCTTGAATCATCTGGAAACCATCCCTCTCCAGGTCTGTGGAAAAACTGTCTTCCATGAAACCGGTTGCTGGTGCCAAAAAGGTTGGGGACTGCTGCCGAGTCAAACAAAAATAAAAGACTACAATTCTCTATAACTATGTTATTGAAGGAAATCTAAATAGTAGTATGGTTGATCAAACTTTTTAAAGGATACACACTGGCATAAAAGATTCTCAAAGGACACCCCTTTGCTGCATTTGAATTTTACCTTATGTCTGTTTTACTTTTATAATAAAAGAGAAATATATAAATGTATTTGTAACTTAGAAGAAAGGATCTATATTAAATACTGCTAGACTGCTAAACCTACTCAAAACAAACAAAAGAAAAAGCAAAAAATTACCAAGAAAAAAAATTCTGCATCTTTTGTAACTTGAAGCTTTCTCTTTCCCAAATACTCATTAACAAAATTTGAGACTCAACTATGCACCAGATATTGTCCTAGGCACTAAGGATATAGTAGAAGAAAAAAGAAATCTATTCACCCTCGTGCTACTTTTTAGCAGTGAGAGAGAGAAACAAATAAAATGTATAGTATTTCAATTGACCAAAAGTGCTAAGGAGAAAAAGGGTGATATGAATACGAAAGATAAGGGGCTCACTTTTAAATAGAGGAGTCAAGGATGGCCTCATTGGGAGCCGCAGAGGTGCCTTGAAGTGAGGGGATATAATGGCATTGTGCAAAATGAAGTAAAAAAACCTTCAATTTATACTTTTTTTCTCATATAGGCAAGACATGCAGTCATCCAACCTCTTTGGCTGTGTCTCTTCTTAGAATCTGCACTGAATATGAATAAATAATATTAAATAACTTGCCCTTTTCTGTGAATTGGCAGTTTATTTTGCTATTTCGGCAAAAGAGACTTGGTTTTAGTCTCTAAAATTTAAAATAAATTTTCCAGAATCAGGCTTTAATTTGGATTTGCTTACAAGGTAGTTTTCTTAGGTCTGTATCATTCATTTATATCTTGAACACTCTGAATATTAATCAGACCTGGATCTGCCTTCAAAACATTAATGACTTAGAAGGAAAATGTCACAAGCAAATAGCTCAGTGTATGAGACATCAAAGGCAGGAGAGTAATATTTTTGGAGAGGTATTATGGACTGAATGTTTGTGTCCTCCCAAAATTCCTACGTTGAAATTCTAACCCTGGTCAATGTGATAGTATTAGGAGGTGCAGCTTTTGGTAGATACTTAGATCATGAGGGTAGAGCCCTCATGAATGGGATTAGTGCCCTTATAAAAGAGGCCCCAGCAAGTTCTCTTGTCATTTATTCCACCACGTGAGGACACAGTAAGAAGAGAGCTGTCTCTGAACCAGGAAGTAAGCTCTCATGAAACCCTGACCACAGGAGCACCCTGCAGACTTCTAGCCTCCAGAATAGTGAAAAATAAATTTCTGTTGTTCGTAAGTATATGGTATTCTGTTATAGCACCCCTGACTAAGACAAGGAGGAAGCCAAGTAAGGGAGGGAGGTAAAGGAAGTTTTTATGAAAGATGGTATTTTTGAATTAGGCCTTGAAGAACAGGTAGGTTTTCAACATGTAGGAAATAGAGGTTTTTAAGGCAAATGGATCCAGAGGAGCAAAGATCTAGGAGCAGGAAATCAATGGGCATTTCTGGGGGAAAACCAAGTAACTTGATAAAACCAAGGCTAGAAAGGATGAGTGGAATCAGAACACAAGGTCTTCAATGTCAAGCTAAGGTCCCTGGACTTGTTTTCTGAGGCCTGTTGTAGGGTGTATATATGTACTGGTGGGGCAGAGGGTTAGCTGAGGGACACAGTCAGAGTTATACTTTAGAAGGATTAATGACTCTTCAAGAGTTTAAGATGGATGGCAGTGGGAGAGATGGAAGGCAGGGAGAACAGTATGGGGGCTACTGAATAATCTTAAACTTAATATAACATCCTGCTTCACTGACCTAATTAAAACAGCTAAAATAGCCAAGACAACAAAACCTTATATTAAAATAGTAACTGTACTATGTAACAACAGCTGACAGTCTTCTTGGGTATGGAACTCACCCCCCAAGAATGCAGCAATGGTGTGTGGCTCAGCAGCTCCATATCGGCAACTACAAGAAAGGATGGAGACATGCATTTAGATTAGCCTTAGGATAGGCAGGGTATCTCTCTTATGTGCCCTAAAAGATACTTACAATTCATGGACATAATCATCTTTCACCATTACGGACAAACCATATTCTTGAAGGAAGCCAGTGAGACAAGACTTCAACTTTCCTATATCATCTTCAACTTGATAGTTAGACACCCCTAAAAATATAAATTTTCATTAAAATAAATGTCATTCAAAATTATGGCTACTTCCTTTATTTAATCCAGTTTCAGGTGTTGTAGTCAAAACAGGTATGAAACTAAAGACAAAAATAATGGAAGTATGAGACAAATATATGGAAATATCACAAACTTATAAACAAAGAGACCAACTAAAACCTAGTAAAAATTCAAGTTTGATAAGTCTTTGTCCACTGCTTCATACCCAGTGTCTAGGAGAGTATCTGGCACATAGTTAGTGCTCAATAATTATTTGATAAAAGAGCTGAATGAAAAGGAATATCCTATTTATACCCTTTATACAGATTAATGGTCTTAGAAGTTTGAGGTTAAAGTGAGCTACGATTGCACCTCTGCGCTCCAGCCTGGGTGACAGAGTGCAACCCCATCTCTAAAAAACAAAAAAATTATGGTCTTTATTGTCCATTTCTAACAGACTAAATGACACTGAGGACATAAAGCTATAATAATAGGTAACATTTACTGAGCATTAATAGATGCTGGACATTGTTCTAAGTATTACTATATATATTTAAGAGACAGGGTCACTATGTCCCCCAGACTGATCTTGAACTCCTGGTCTCAAGCAATCCTTCTACCTCAGCCTCTCCAGTAGCTGGGACTATAGTTGTGAGCCACTGCACCCAGCTTCCTTATATATATTAATTTAATCCTCACAACACCCCTATGATGTGGGAACAATTATCCCCATTTCACAGACCACAAAACTAAGGTAAGCCAAAATTATTTAACTCATAAATAGCAAAATTAGGATATAAGCCCAGGCAATTCTTAATGATTAAACTGTAATGTCTCCAAAGGTAAGCTATTATTACTACTGGAAGGAAAAATAAAATTAACACGATATTCAGGTATTACAAGAAAAAAAAAAATCGTTTTTTAACCCCTCTGGTTTAAAAACTACTATCACTACTCTTCCTCATAATAGTACTACCTACCCTTTACCAAGCACTTACAAGGTGCTAGGCAGTGTGGTAAGTGCTTTTCATACATTGTATATTTAACCCTTACAATCCAAGAGTAGATACTATTAGGGCCACTCCATAAGTGAGATAACTGAGACGTGGAGGAAACTAGTGACTTACGCAAGGCCACAGAGATAGTAAGTGATATAGCTTGGATCGGAACCGAGGTTTAAAGTCTCCCACAATTACTCCCCAGTAAACATCCCCTTCAGGCCCTCGTGTAATGCCCCCCATTCTTAATCTAAACTGGCCCTAAAAAACCAATAGAACACAACGTAAGTGATGCTGTGTGACTTCCAAAGCTAGGACATAAAAAACCTTGTACCTTCCACCTCGGTCTTTTGGAATGTTAACTCTGGAGGAGCCAGCTACCACGAAAGAAGTCTACCCTAATACTGGCATGTTAAAAGGAAGTCCAAGCTATCCATGTGAAGAGACACACCTGATCAGCCTCCAGCTGTTCCCACTATCCTAAGATGCCAGTCACGTGAGTGGAAACGTCTTCTTGGATGTCTAAGTCAAGCCTTCAGAATGACTCCAGCCCCAGTCATTATGCAACTGCATGAAATCCCTACTCCTCAATGAGAGCTACCTAACTGCCAGTCAATCCACAAAATCACAAGGATAAATTATTTTTTTAAACCACTAAGTTTTGAGGTGGTTTGTTCTATAATACACAATCAAAATACCTTCTAATCAAATACTAATAATACAAATTAAGCAATATACATTTGGTGTTTATTCCTTTTTTTCCTTCTGGTAAGCTTGTTCATTAAGACTATAAACTCTGGGGACGTACTTCATCAGTTGGCACAATAGGTTTTATGACACCCCTAGAATGTGTTGCTATGCAATAATCCTGCAAAATTAAAACTATAATCAAGAATAAAGATATTCTGAGCAATCACATATCTTTGAGATTATGCCAATTCTCCAATGACTACATGTACAGATGATAAAAAATAGATACTATACAAAGAAATCTCTACATCATCAGAGCTCTGAGTTCAGAAGTCACTAGCATACTTCTTGTGGCTTTCCTATTCAACTAAATTATACCCAGTGTGAGTTTTAGTAACAAGCTATGGGAACTGACAGAAAAAAAAGCTTGAATCCTTCTGTAAGCATTCAACCAACATTCCCCTGCAATAGTTTAGAACAAAATACTAGTTGCAGACAGTTACTTAAAAAACAAATGGTAGTGCCTCTCTGGGGAGAACTACATGTAATTTGTTTACAATGTGAAATTCAAGCACAGACACCCTGAGAACACCTTAACATTCAATTCAATTTAAATGTTTATTCAAGATTTTATTATATTTGGTAATTCAATTGCTATTCTTACCTGGATATCTACCATGTTGTTTATGAAATCTATCAACAGCCCGTAACATTAAGTACAACACTATTTCATTATCTGGATTGTCCATGCTGGAAACTGAAAGGAAAAACAAATTCAGTATGATTTGGGTAAGTCACCACAACATATAAACAACAAAGGTATGAATTTACTATATACTCAAGTTTCAGGATATAAGACAATGTTACCACAAACTTTAAATATGTTTGTCATGATAAAATAGAAAATAGTAAATAATAACAAAATAAGAGATACATTAAAATATAATCCAGTGGTCCTATGGACTATTAGCTGGAGTCACACAATTTCTACTAAAGTAGGAAGATGCTGACTTTAACATTTATACACATGATACAACAGACACAATGACCAAAATATGATTTTAAGTACATATTTTTATAATACATAAATCATAATTACTTAGATATATTCACAGAATAAAATTAGAGTATAAATGTTTACATTATCTTTTATATTATCACTATATACTCAACACTAATATACACAAAATATTTTCATATCTTTTAAATTAATTAAAATTAACTTAGCATCAGATGGCTAGTATACTTACTAATTTCATCCTTGTTAACCGTATCCAAACCATATTCTTCAGCTAAGGATCGACATCTTACCACTCGAAGAAATGCAGAATTGCTGCCTGAACACAGGAAAGACGTTATGGAATTTATGGTTGTGACAGGTGAATATTCAGAATCACAGGTCACTTTAGAATAGGAAATTTTGTGTATACCCTTCACAGACATGGGAATGTGAAGAAATGTCTTCTATTTGGCTCTAATGGTTTGCAGAGAAGGCACTAGAGCACAAGTCACCTTAAATTCGTATCTGTGACACTATAACCAGTTCAGCACTGAGTAGAAGGTGATGGCACCTCTGTGACAATCAGTTTTCAAGTGTAAAATGGGGATAATACTGTTTACCTTTTAGAGTCGGTCTGTGGATCAAATGTGACAACTGTATAAACTGTATAACTAGCACAATGCCTGATATGGCTCAATATTAGTATTCATCATTATTATGGATAAGTAGTCCTAAAGGAAAGAATGTGATATATTGTGCTCTTGGTATACATTTAAGGATTTTTTTTTTTAAAAAAAACTTTGGGCCGGGCGCAGTGGCTCACGCCTGTAATCCTAGCTCTCTGGAAGGCCGAGGCGGGCGGATTGTTTGAGCTCAGGAGTTCGAAACCAGCCTGAGCAAGAGCGAGACCCCGTCTCTACTAAAAATAGAAATAAATTAATTGGACAACTAAAAATATATAGAAAAAATTAGCCGGGCATGGTGGCGCATGCCTGTAGTCCCAGCTACCCAGGAGGCTGAGGCAGGAGGATCGCTTGAGCCCCGGGGTTCGAGGTTGCTGTGAGCTAGGCTGACGCCACGGCACTCACTCTAGCCCGGGCAACACAGTGAGACTTTGTCTCAAAAAAAAAAAAAAAACCAAAACTTTGTATTATGGAAATTTTCAAACATATCCCAAAGTAGACAGAACAAAATAATAATCCCTCAAATAACCAATATCTAACTTTTAATTTGGTATCATATCATCTTTTTTTTTTTTTGAGACAAGAGTCTCACTCTGTTGCCCAGGCTAGAGTGCCATGGCGTCAGCCTAGCTCCCAGCAACCTCGAACTCCTGGGCTCAGGCAATCCTTCTGCCTCAGCCTCCCAAGTAGCTGGGACTACAGGCATGTGCCACCATGCCCGGCTAATTTTTTCTATATATTTTTAGTTTTCCGGCTAATTTCTATTTTTTTTTTTTTTTTTTTTTTTAAGTAGAGACAGGGTCTCGCTCTTGCTCAGGCTGGTCTCGAACTCCTGAGCTCAAACAATCCTCCCGCCTCGGCTTCCCAGAGTGCTAGGATTACAGGCGTGAGCCACCGCGTCCGGCCTTGGTATCATATAATCTAACAGAACAAACACTAATGCAGAAACAAGGTTCAAGATTAGTAGTGGAACAAAACCCTATAACTGAGCCTAAACAGGCATTATGGAAAAGTCATGAAATGGAAAGCTTGGATAAATGTTATTTCAAGGAGGGGGAGCATGCAAACTATAAAATTCTACAAGAACTAGGGGCAGTAGAGTAGCTACAGGGAAAAAATCTTCAGATGGCATGTAAAATAGATTTTTTTATTATTCTGAAACTGACTCTTAAATAAAAGAAAATGCTTTTGGCTTACTGAGGAGTTACTAAGAAGACTGTAAGGAGCCTAACTACTCTGAAACTAGACAGTAAAATTCTTATAGCCATTTAATACAGATCAAAATGAATATTTAAACCAATATTGTAAATGTATATATGACTTAAAACTTCACACGCAAAGTCTTGAGACAAAAAAATTTCCCAAATTACTTAAAATTTAAAAGCTGAAAACAATTCTGTATTAATGACAACTTTCAATTAATTGACCTTCATGCCTTTTTAGCATTGCCATAGGTAAGTATGCTGTACCTCTGACCCAGTCTTAAAATACTTTCTCCATTCATGATACTATGAGAGAAAAAAACCTTACCCAATAATTATGTATCTCTATATCATTTAGACAATAGAACATTTAAAATTTCAACCATTTAAAATTCCTGGGAACATTCCCTGTGGCACATTTTTATCAAGCAAAACAAGGAAATTAATTCAAAGGGACTTACAGAGTAATTTTAATTCTTTCTCTGAAATGGACTCTGGTGCCTGTAAAGAGATAAATGCAGGTTTTGCTCCAGTTTAAAAGAGAAGATTAACGGAGGGTGCAGCACAAAGCCAATCACTGTGAGATGGGGAGGCTTTCTCCAAGAGCTCGGAGAGCACTTTAAAAACACCTTGCCTTCCCATTAGGCAGGCAAGCGAGGGCTTCCGCTAAAGCAGCACAGAATCAGTGCCATGCCCTCTATCTCTAAACACTTTCTGGATGGAGTTATGTGCTCAGGCCTGGATGGAGGCGTGCCGTCAAAGGCACAGTGTGCCCAGCAGCTTACCTGGCCGATGGACTGCAACAATTTGGCAACGTGATTACCCACAGCAGCAGCATCTTTCTTTGCTTTCTCACGGTAACTGGAAAAGAACAAAAAGCTATTATTAACAAATTTTAAAATTAGCAACATTGAAATCATCACCATGAAATAAAAAATTTCCTTCCTTTTCATGAAAAAATACAGGTCTGACAACATGTATCCCTCTAGGAGAGCAGTTTTTAAGTTGGGTGCCGCTAGAGGGAGCCTGGGTTTTAGTGGGCTCCGAGTCTCTCACCAACACTGGAAAGAGTCCCAGCCACTCATAGGTGCTGCTGGTAGCATTTCCTTGCCATTTGCACATTTCATATGTTGTCAGACCTGTATTTTTTCATGAAAAGGAAGGAAATTCAAGGAGGTAAGTTGTGTTCCTCAGTAACATATTTTCTCAGATCCTCTGTTAGAGAAGCCTACTGAAGACCACAGCTTATCTCCTTGAAGTCAAGTCTGAGGAAAGTTAAATTAAAACTGTCCATCTCCAAATTCACATAAAACTTCTCTTTCGGTATATTTACATTTCATCCTCTACAAATGATCAGTGTTTAATCTGACCTCCCAAGTAAGGTCATATTTCTATCCTCAATTGACCTTTCCCAAGTTTTTTTGTTTGTTTTAAAGATGTGGAGGCTCACTATGTTGCTCAAGCTGGTCTCAAACTCCTGGGCTCAAGCAATCCTCCCACCTCAGCCTTCTGAGTAGCTGGGATTATGGGTGCAAGCCACCACAGCCAGCTCTCCTTTTCCAAGTGTTATGTAGTTGAACTCAGGCTCGGACGACAAACCAAGATTCTTTAGATGGTGATGGCGATGAAGAGTACAATCTGCCTGGGGAACAGAGATCTCTGTGACATTATTTGGCCCCTGAGGAAACCAAGCCGACAGCCCTGGATCCATCAGCACCATGCCCCAACGACACAGAGGTAATATCCATTGAGACCCATCACTACAACAGTCTGTCTGGGTTCAAGTTAGCGATACCTGCATAGCAGATATCTATCTATAGTCATAAACTCTAAAAATTATGTTGATGATAAAAAAATTCATCAAAACTAAAGCCTGGCTGGGTACAGTGGCTCATGCCTATAATCCCAGCACTTTGGGAGGCCAAGGCAGGAGGATCACTTGAGGCCAGGAGTTTTTGAAACCAGCCTGGCAACATGGTGACACTCCTGTCTCTACAAATATATATATTAAAAAATAAAAAAATTAGCCAGGCATGGTAGCATGTGCCTCTAGTCCCAGCTACTCAGGAGGCTGAGGAGGGACGACTGCCTGAGCCCAGGTGTTCAAGGTTGCAGTGAGCTATGATCACACCACTGACTAAAAAAAAAAAAAACCCTAAAGCCTTCATAGTTTTAAGTTACAAATAAAAGGAAGTATAGGGCCATGGCTAAGAGTATAGGCTCTGGAGCTGGGTTTCATAGGGTTCAAATCTTGGTTCTGCCATTATCTGGCACTGAATAAGTTACCTTTTCTAAGCCTCAGTTTCCTCACCTGTAAAATGGGGACAATAACAGTAACTCTCTCCCAGGGCTGTTGTGAAGCTTATATATATACATTAAATTAGTTAATATATAGAATAGTTCATAGCACAGAGTAAGTGATCAAATGTTAAGTTTTATCATGAAATACGAAAGAAAAAATCTGCCTCCTGGGGATATACAGTAACTCTCTCTACTTTCCACTCAATTTTGCTTAGAACCTAAAAAAACAAAAATCTATCCCCCCCCCAAAAAAAAATCTGTTCCCTAAGTTCTTTAGCTTATTTTTAAAGCAATAAGGTTATAATAAACTTTCATTTGATTTCTGATAGGGTGATAAGATGCTTATCTCTTAATGTAAGATTTTGTCTGTTATACAGTTTAAAAACAGTGACTTACACGTTTTGAAGTTTTATATATTTGCTCGAATCTGCAATCATGTCAGGAATTGTACCTCGAACAGGTAAATTTCCTTGACCCTCTTTGGCCACAAATTCCTTTAAGGCACGAGCTAAAATCCAAAATGATGGAGTCTAAAAGAACAGGAAAAAATTAAAATTATGTGGCATTTTATTTTGACCCAAAGGTTTGGGCAGCACTATTTTTACTTTTGTTGTTGTTACCTGTTTGGTGATATTTATGCAGCAATCATCATTAAATATATCTTCAATACTGCTTGGGATCTAACAAGGAACATAAAACATTTAGTTATACAGTATTAAGAATTTGTGCATCTTTTCTTTTCTTTTTTTTTGAGAGAGTCTCATTCTGTTACCAAGACTAGAGTGCCGTGGTGTCATCCTAGCTCACGGCAACCTCAATCTCCTGGGCTCAAGCAATCCTCCTGCCTCAGCCTCCCGAGTAGCTGGGACTATAGGCACACGCCACCATGCCCGGCTAATTTTTTCTATATATTTTTTAGTTGTCCAGCTAATTTTCTTTCTATTTTTAGTAGAGATGGGGTCTCGCTCTTGCTCAGGCTGGTCTTGAACTCCTGAGCTCAAACGATCCACCTGCCTCAGCCTCCCAGAGTGCTAGGATTACAGGCGTGAGCCGCCGCACCCAGCCCGCATCTTTATTTTCAATGCTCTCTCTTCAAATAAGTTCTTTGAATTCTCAAATTGTAGTCAAACATAAACTTCTCATTTGTTTAAAGTCTTATTTAGAATCAGCACCATATGAAGATTTGATGGGGAAACAAAGAATGGAGGAAAGTCCTCCCCTGCCCACTGTTGTTAGCATTAAAAATCTATTCTCTTATATCATAAATGAAGTAAAGAAGGAGCCCAAGTAAATCGTTTTATATAGTTATAGACCCTAATACCAAGCCAGATTTGTAGTCCTTCATAGTCTTCTATTTTGTCCAAAATTTGAAACCCTCACACCCTTTAGTGACTGTTGAGACAACCACACTGACAAAAACGAAGTAGTTAAATTAAGTAATTTTATTGCTAACAAGATCATCATACATTAATAAAAACTCTACTAATTGTAGGCTTTGATTCTACTGTTGTGTGGGAAAAAGAAATTTCTCAGTGGTAACCTCCTAACTGGTCTCTCTCCTTCCACTCCCAGTCCCCTACATTCTATTCTCCTTACAAGTGTCAGAATAATCTTTTAGAATACTAAGTGGATCATTCCACTCCCCTGCTCAAAATGCTTCAGTGGCCGCATGCAAGGCCCTGTTATGGTCTGGCCCTTTCTGCCTCTCCAAGTTCAAAGCCCTCCCACCACTTTCCCCGCTTTTCTCTTCACTCCAATCACACTGGCTTTCTTACTGATCCTTGAACAAAGGTCAAGCTTCATCCCGTGTCAGGGCCTTTGCACGTGTGCTTCCTCAGCGTCAAAAGCTCTTCCACCAGATACCTGCAAGTCACTTCGCTTAGGCTTCTGCTTAAGCAGATCTCTTTGGGAGTCTCCTCAGCCCCCTATCTAAAACTGCCTCCCAACCCCAGACCCCCTCTTCCCCATCATGCCCTACCTCTTTGCTCTGCTCTAATTTTGTTCACAGCAACTGGTACATTTATATGTTTAGTTTACTGTCCCCCAACCACTAGAACCTTGGTTTTAATTGGGGTAAATTTTATATTCAGTGAAATGCACAGACCTTAAATGTACAATTCAATGCATTTTGATAACTATACATTTGTATTTTTAACCATCATCTAACTATAGAAATACAGAAAATTTTCATCACCCCAGAAAATTGATTCACAAAGCACATACTTTTAATCACTTAGCAACACCGCCTCATTGTCTCCAAAAAGCTGGTAATGATAGTTTAAGTGTTTTCCTAACTTGAAAGGCAGCACTGTTGCTGTTTTAAATCATAAGAAAATTCTAACTTAAACTATCAGGTATGTTATTCCAAAGCTCTCCCACAACCCACTGGTCAGACTTTAACAACAAAAAGCATCTGAGTTATCCTCCAAACAATTGTTAAAGTATATAACGTCATTAAGAACACCTTCCATTATATCCAAATAATTACTGTCAGAAGCAAATGCAGGGTAACAAAATTTAACTTTTCAGGCAACACCATTTTGGACCTGCAAAATATCACCTTCATTATATAATTTCTACCCCCAAGCTGTTACTATTCACAAATCACGTACTTTAAATAATGTCTATATATTATTGAATCACTATCATATGTTGAAGCACTGACATCATTTTAACAGGGACAACACAGAATCGTAAAATAAGATTCAAGCTATTTTATATCAGAGATATTTATTTATAACTATACATTTAGGAAATATTAACTTAAATAGGCTGAGTGTGGTTGTTCATGCCTGTAATCCTAGCACTCTGGGAGGCCAAGGCAGGAGGATCACTTGAGGCTAAGAGTTTGAGACCAGCCTGAGCAAAAGCGAGACGCCATCTCTACTAAAAATAGAAAAAAATAGGCAATCATGGTGATGCTTGACTATAGTCCCAGCTACTCAGGAGGCTGAGGCAGCAGGATCGCTTGACCCCAGGAGTTTGAGGTTACAGTGAGCTATGATGACACCACTGCACTCTACCCTGGGTGACAAAGCGAAACTCTGTCTCAGAAAATAAATAAATAAATAAATCATTATAATCAACTATTTCACATCTGAAGACTTCAGAAAACAACTTGCTTATATAAATCCTTCAGCAAGTCTTCTAATACCTGAGTTATATTTAGTGCTGTGTTCACATTTTTAATAGCTTCTTCAAAATTCTCTTCATCTTCTGGAGCCCCATTTTCATTCTTTAGAATTCCTATTAAAATAGGAAATTGTTAGCAAACAAATGCCCTTTTCTTCTCACTCCTCTATTCCCCCAACATTATAGAAATAACCTTGTCAGATTCTGCAGGGAAGATCAGAATAATGAACCTTAAGAAGAAGCATGGTTCATCGATAGTTCTTCTTACAACTATACAAGGAGTGGCTCTTTAATCTCACCAGAGGATAAGTAAAATAAAAGCTCAAGATGGCATCATCTGACAAAGTTGTTAAAAGAAATCCAATAAACATTTGCTTTAAGCAATTTTCTTTTCAAACTTTATACAATACTTAATCACATCCCATAATATTACCTTGTCTAATCAAATCTCTGAAGTCCTCTTTTTCTTTATACGTTTTAGGTATTCGTCCATTTGTCTAAATTGGTTAAAAATTTTAAAAATCTAGTTATAAAAACTCAAAATATGGAAATTGAGAGTCCAAAGTTTCCCCCATTTGCTACATGAGATTTCATCAACAAATATATACCTAAGTGAAATCTGAGGCTCACCTGACAGAAAACAGAAACCATGGGCCATTTATCTACATTCATTCCCCACTGCCAGTTTCATCATGACATTTATTCAAATTTCATTTTATTAATAAATACCAATATCAAAAGAGGAACTGCTAGATTTAAATTTTAAAAGTATCCATTTACCCTATAATCCTATAGGGAAAAAATTATTCTCCCATTGCCCTCCAAGGAAATCTTTAGTAATAAATTGAAAACATAGTCACATATAGAATTTCTTTTTGAAAAAAGGACATACTTCACTATACCACTGTGCTAAATATTTAGCTACGATCACAATCCATGGAGTATGGCTATGGTCCTAAAAATGAGAGACAAATCAAAGAAAATGTCAGTATCAGTTAATTCTTCACTATATCAGTTCATTTTCAACAAATTCAACAATATTTATGATCTCTTAATATATGCAGAATAATGAATAGAGGAAAATGAACTAGACTAATAAAAACTGCTTTATAAATTTTTCTAGAGGCAGTATCCAATTTAACCCTGATATGTCACGTTTATACTATAATTGCCTCCATTTTACCAGCAAGAAAACAGTCTCAAAGACTGCCACCCAAAAACATAGCTTGAATCTCTTGATTTCAGATACCAATCTTAGAGTAAAAAAGATCCTTTCTGTGTTTTCTGATGAACCAA
>NW_012152729.1:4928561-4930073 GCF_000956105.1 Propithecus coquereli | reverse complement strand
AACTCCTGAGCTCAAAAGATCTGCCTGCCTCGGCCTCCCAGAGTGCTAGGATTAAAGCCATGAGCCACTGCGCCCGGCCTCTTTAATTTTTAAATGGGCACAGAGCCTACAGGTTTTTTTTCCACTGTATTATTAAGGTATAATTTATATATAGTAAAATGCACAAATCTTAAGTGGACTATAAGTTTTAGTAAAACTGAGATTCCTTTAGAACAAAACTTGTTCCTATAATTGGAAAAGCTCACAACCGACAAAGTGTACATACAGATAACAACTAACAACCCACCCTTCCTCCTCTTGTGGTCTTCAACAGACAGCATTCTGTCTACTTCAACCTCCTCCCTAGAAACCTGATGGTCATCCTTGACTTTCTGATTCCTTGGCCCCAACATCAGTCATTCCCCACTTCCTAATGTCACTCAGTACACTGCTCTCTACATGGGGAAGTCTGGGAGAGTGTATAATTTCAGTGAGTAATTAGAGCTAGGCCCAGTTCTGTCACTTGCTAACTTTGTGACCGTAGGCAAATAACTTAATCTCTCTGCCTCAGCATCATCTGTAAAAGGCAAATATAATAGTATCCACAGGTTGAGTATCTCTTATCTGAAATTCTTAGGACCAGAGTGTTTTGGATTTTGTTTTTTTCAGATTTTAGAATATTTGAAGAATATTCTGGGTAGCAGGTAGGGATATCCTGGATCAAGTTCAGACTCACTCTAACCTCCCACATATAACAATCCACTACAAGAGTGGCTAATCTTTAAAGTTTAACATTCAATTCCATTGAGAATACTGCATTAAGTTAACTAACATGGTTTTAAGATTTTCAATTTGAAATACAAAGATAAAGAATGCTCTAGCTAACTCTTAGTCAAAAATTTTGTTAACCAGAATACTCCATTCTCTGAATATTAACGTTACTCAAGATTTAGCTTTAATACAGGATACAGTGTAAAAACAGACTTCTAAATACATACCGGTTGAGTGACCGTAATCCAAAAATAGGAAATCTAAAATGCTCCAATGAGTATTTCCTTTGAACCATATGTCAATGCTCAAAACGTTTTGGATTGGGGAGCATTTCTGATCTCGGATTTTTGGATTAGGGATGCTCAAACTATACCTTATGAAGTTTTTAGAAAGAGTAAATGAAATAATGCACATAAAGGCAGGTACATAGCTAGCAATGTTAATCTTCATTATTATCTACCCCCTCTCCCTCAAGTTAGAGGCTCTCACTCCCTCTCTCACCTAGACCACTGGAAATTTCCTAACAGCAACCCCTACCTCCAATCTTTGCCCTACTAAATCCATTCATTCTCCACTCAACTTCAGAGTGACCCATTCAAAATAAAATTTTTACCCTGTCACTCTCCCACTTACAACTCTTCCTTTTTTTTTTTTTTTTTTGAGACAGAGTCTTGCTCTGTTGCCTGGGCTAGAGTGCCATGGCATCAGGCTAGCTCACAGCAACCTCAAACTCCTGGGCTCAAGCAATCCTTCTGCCTCAGC
>NW_012152729.1:4890497-4927026 GCF_000956105.1 Propithecus coquereli | reverse complement strand
AAAAAAAAAAAAAAAAAAAAGCAAAATAAATAAGAACATAAGCAATGGAAATACGCCAAACATGAAACATGCTAAACATGAAAATGTCTTAAAATAAAGCAAATGTCTTACTAAATAATAAATGCAAAGATATATCCACTGCATTTACATAAGCAGGTCAAGAATACACTGAAAACCAAGCAATTCCACAAGGCTGTAGTCTCAAAGAAAGTATAGCTTTTGGACTACAGGGATATGAAACCCTAGTCTGTTGTTTAAGGCAGAATTTTAATGAAAGACACTTTTTAAACGTTTCCATGATAGAGGAAAATATTTATAAAACTCATGTATACAACCCCAAATAATTCCTATAATCAATTCTAACTAGTTTTTAATCACTAAAAAAATAACCAATGTTCAGTTTAACTGCTCTTAATATATCCAAAAAAGTTTCACATCTCTGTATTTTTCTCTTCCTCATCTTTTCAATGCTAGAAGATGTATAAGAGATTCAAATTAAAGGTTTCTATAGAATTTAAGAATTTTAAAAACCATATCTTAGTGCAGAGAAAATAAAACTATGCAAATCTAAAATCGTAATGAAAACATATTAACATAAAAATTTACCTTTCAGGAAGCTGAGTTGCAACCACAACAGTAAACCTACAGAAAAATGAAGGATCATTGTCTAGAAGGTTTTCTGGACTCTAAATAGGACAGGGGAAAAAAAATCCAACAATTTCACAGTCATATTAAACATGGCAGAAATAGATAAGATATTTTAGAACACATGAGGCAACAAATCCAGCTCCAACTAAACACAAATGATAGATACAAAGATTAAAAATTCTAAATTTCTAGGACCTTATTAAAAAATTTTATTTCAGCACAGACATAATAATGTGTATACATATATATACCTCTTCCACAAAACTTCCAGAGACATCGTTATTTAATTCTTGTAAGAATTCCATGGCAGCTTGAGCTCGGTTCTTTTTAAAAACAAAGCATTTAACTTGAATTAGAAAAAACTTGGTCACAACATAATTCTCCAATTTACAGATCAGGCAAACACACTGTAAAACTATCCTAACTTCATGCAACTCTGAGTCCCGAAGAAGTGTTTAAACAAAGATTCAACCAGAATATTACTTAAAGCTAAACCATTATTATCCAGAGTTATTAAATGACCACATTATTTGCATGCTACTTTTCTGATTAGGCAAATGACCAAAAAACTCTGGGTAGCAGGCAGGGATATCTTGGATCAAGTTCAGACTCACTCTAACCTCCCACATCTGCGATCCTGTACAAGAGTGGTTAATCATTAAAATCACATTCAATTCTACTGAGAATATTGCATTAACTAATACAGTCTTATGATTTTCAATTTGAAATACAAAGATAAAGAATGTTCTGGTTAACTGTTAGTTAAAAATTTTGTTAACCAGAATACTCCTCTCTGAATATTAACGTTACCCAAGATTTAGCTTTAATACAGGATATAGGAGGAGGAGGTGGGAGGGTTGCTTGAGCTCAGGAGCTCGAGACCAGCCTGAGCAAGAGCAAGACCCCATCTCTACTAAAAAACAGAAAGAATTAGCCAGACAACTAAAAATAGAAAAAAAAAAAAATTAGCTGAGCATGGTGTCGCGTGCCTGTAGTCCCAGCTACTCGGGAGGCTGAGGCAAGAGGATCACTTGAGCCTAGGAGTTTGAGGTTGCTGTGAGCTAGGCTGACACCACAGCACTCTAGCCTGGGCAACAGAGTGAGACTCTCTCTCAAAAAAAAAAAAAACAAAAACAGGATACAATGTAAATACACAGACTTCTAAATACTTAAGCTACCAAACATATAGATTCACAAGGTTATAAAAATTAGTTAACTTTTTTCTCTGAGAAATAACAAGCTCTTTTAAAGTCAAAGCTCTTTTACAACTATTATGTATCCATAATTTTTAAAAAATAAAGTCAAAGCTTCTCAAGCAATAAAATACAGTGACATCACTAGATGTTCATACACAACTATATTCCATAACAAAATGATTGTTTACCTTGCCAATACTGCTTCTGTGAAGGAAGAAACTAAAGTGGACAGAATAAAAAAAAAAAATTAAGATTTAACTCTAAAGGAAAAGTTGTTTGTAATGGCATGTATATTTCATTCATAGTATAAAACAAATATATTTGATTACAGATTATAATAGTCTTTCTGGAGGAAGAAAATTGGATGAAACTTATAAACAAAGATAGGCTAATTGGCCAGGTGCAGTGACTCATGCCTGTAATTCTAGCACTTTAGGAAGCTGAGACAGATCACCTGAGGCCAGGAGTTTGAGACCAACCTGGGCAACACAGTGAGACCCCATCTCTAGAAAAAATTTAAAAAAAAAATAGGCTAATAAATCAATGTTTCCCAAAGTATACAAGATGTTGACAGGAAAAGGTGCCTTGGTTAAAAACAGTTAGGGAAACACCATATGCTATATTTCTCTTTAGGAAATTCATAATATAAATAATATATATGATATTAAACCCTTATGATAAAGAAATTTTAACTTCATTTGACACATTCCCAAACTGATTTGACCATTGGCCCATTTAACAGCTACTAACATTCCCTAGAACCAGTGTTCCATGTACAACTCCTGCTGTATAACAAATAAACAAAGATAACAAATCTTTCCCTTGATAGATTTCAATTACAGGGCTATGCTATGGATAGCAGAAACTTGCACTACACCAAAAAGAAGATATCGAAACTAAATATGAACTAAATTCTGGCTTTCCTTATATTTACTCATTGTTGTTGTTTACTGACAAATACAATGAGAGATCCCAGACTCCAAGTCCCTGAAAAGGTGAGCTTGAAATCCAAATTTGGGAATGCTCTCAAAGTCTAAATATGATAATCATTAAAGAAGAACACACAGGTCACCTTTAAAACAGCATTTTTATAGAGACAGTACAGAAAGAGATATATGGGGACTAAGCTTAAAAGAGACCACAAATAAAAGATATTGTTTTTATTATTCCTGTGATTCAAAAATACAATTATTGTTAATTATATACTAACACCTAGGAATCAATGCAAGGGTTTAGAAAGTGTCCAGATTTCACAAATAAAGGAATAATGACTATTCCTTTATATTAATAACAATTAAGGCAGTAACGATAGGTACCTTTTATTAACAGCCTATTGGCCAGATGCTGTGCTAGCACTTTACCTATATAAACTCATTCCCTTCTCACCATGATCCCAAATACAAGGATGATATCCACCAGACAGTCAAGTCACCCTGACTGAGGTGAAGCCAGGATGCAAGACTTGCCCTCCCATGACAGTGCACTGCCTTCCCTAATATGTATATATTTGAAAAGAATAGAACATACTTATTTCCGGCATCTTCTCCGCTGACCTGATTTCCATCAATAATGGTAAATGAACCAATACCTGGGAGACAAAACAGAGTCAGTCAAGAATACGTATTTCTAGGTAAAAACCTTAAAGAAGTAAATTTAGAACACAACCAAAAAACTACATTACCTGGCAGTACCAAGTTTTTAAGAATTTCAGTTCCTGTGGCTGTTGCATTTATTAGGCAAACATGAGCAGATTCTAAAGCTTCTTGCCCATGATCACCCCACAACCTACAAAAAAAGACACAAATTGAACATTTTCAAAACTTTCATGAAAATACAACTTTCTTATTTGAACAGTAATCTTTAAAGTGTTTTTGCATAGAGTAATTGATGTGACAACCACAGCAAACATGGGAAACAGGAACAGATGTTATTGTAGGGACTGCACAGTGAAATAAGCTAAGACTCGGACAGGCTGATGCTTTGCATGGTTGGCGGGCCCAGGGTAGAGTAAAATCAGAACTAGAAACTTGGTCATCTCGCTCCTTATCCATTACTCTTTCAAACCAGATAACTTACAGAACGCAGAGTCTTTAGACATACTTATTAACATTAAAGAAGTGTCTTGGACTTAAAATCTGGTCTGTTCTCTAATTTCATTTCTTCTTAAGTTATACGGATCCATTGCATTTAAGATCTTGACATAGGGCTTATCACTGTGACATCTGCAACAGTGAGCAAAAGCTTTACCAAAAAAACTAATTATCTGAAAAGATTCACATCAACTTCTACAGGAGTGCTTTAAAATCTAACACCAATGAACATTCTAAAAGCACGATTAACAGATACATACATTAACACAAAGATGTAGTAAGAATTAGAATGTATGTTATAACCTGATTCACACTGGCATATTAACAGGGCAAGGTACATGATCAGACACGTATCATGGCATCTGGGCCAATCTGGTTACCTTCCCTCAGAAAACCTATTAACTAATTTATCTTTTCTTGTCAGTATAAGAAGTATAGCGGGAGCTCAAATTATTAGAGACTTGCCATAGTCAGATAGGTATTAGCAGTCCAGAGGACTGATCAACTTTAATGTGACTTGTCACCTGATCTAAAGCAGATTATCCCTTATTATGCAGCCAGTATGTCCTCCTGAGCACATAACAAGCAACTGCCTCATTTGGTTCTTTTGTTTGCTAAGCATCTATCTCTGTACTCCACTATAAGATCCATAAGGGCCCAGACCACCCCCTACATTCACCACTAGAGCCCCAGTGCCTGGCACAGTGCCTTGCTTATGGTAGGTAATCACTAACCAGCTGTCAAATAAATGGAGGAATAGCCTGGATGGACGATAAGCATCTGTTTTTCCATGAAAGTGGGACACACAGAAGATACCTGACATATACGGTTGATAAATGCTAATGCTTGAGTAGTTAAAGACTGAATTTAAGAATACTGGTACACCTCAAGCCAAGGTACTGTGGCATGTGCCTGTAGTCCCAGTTACTTGGCAGGCTGAGGCAGGAGGATTGCTTGAGCCCAGGAGTTCAAGGCTATAGTGCACTTTGATCATACATGTGAATAGCCATTGCACTCCAGCCTGGGCAACATATCAAGATCCTCCACATCCAAAAAAAAAAAAAAAAACCAAGAATATTGGTGCATCTCTAGGTAACATGTTTCAAGAAGAAGCCAAACAAGAAATCAATCCTTTCTTGCTGGCCTAACTAAGAAGAGCCAGGGCCTTGCTGAGTGTTGCTTGGCCAAACGACTTTGCTTCGAACTGCTTCCCTCTGACACTTCAAAACCAATAACCAGTTCTCATTATGAAAGGTAAAGTTCGGTCCTTAAACCGGAATGGACTCAGCAAAAACCCTCTTTTGTTACATTTGCTTACTAACCTCGACTATCATCTCAGCTCTGTCATATATGGCTATATCTGCATTCAAAACAAAAGAACTCCAAGAATTTACAAGAAAATTTAAGTTGGGTATAAGGGCTCTGTCACCTTGTTTCTTTCCCTAAAAGTTTGGAAGCAGAGTGACGTGACCGAGTACCAGCTCTGAAAAAGCCAGAAGGTCCTGAGTTTACATCCTGGCTCAAAAACATGGAGCACTCTGGGCAAGTTAACTAACTTCTCCAAGACTCAGTTTCCCCATCTGTAAAACAGAGGTAATGGTTGCCTTAAAGGGTGTTCTCAGAATTGAGTGCCTGAACGCCCCCAATAAAGCACTAAGCTGCTGGTGCTAATGGATGTTCCAGTCCCCAGGGACATACTATAACTTCTCTTGTCTCAGAGGCTCCAGGAAGGAGGCAAGCCAAGGAATTTTGTTATCCCCATTGCCTCAACACAAAGACGATGCTCAATAAAGTGCAAGGCAAAAAGACAAGGGTGGGGAAGTAGCCGAGGACCGGTCTGACCGTTCAGGCCTGCACTGTCCATTACGGTCGCCCATAGCCACATGTGGCTACTAAGCACTAGATATGAGGCTAGTCTTACCTGAGATGTGCTGTATGTGTAAAATACCGTACCTCTAAGGCAGTATGAAAAAGAAAGTAAATTATCTCAATAACTTTTTATATTGATTACGTGTTGCAATGGTAATATTTTGGACATACTGGATTAAATAAATCATATTATAAAATTAATTTCACCTGTTTCTTTTTACCTTTTAAATGCGGCTGCTATAAAATTTGTAATTATATATGCTGCTCACATGAGACAAGCATTACCTTACTATTGGACAACGCTGGTTTAGAACAATACATAACACTCGGTGCCGCTCTCGGCGGCCAGGATGGGGTCCCGATCCCCCCCATTTTGCAAAACTAGGATCCCCGGCGCAGCGAGGTGGGGCCGGTGGCCGCTCCAGCGACCCGGCTGATGCTAGGGACCGCGCCCCTCGAACCGCACACCGCTGGGGGGCGCGCCCCTTGGGGGAAGGGGATCCTGGCCCTCGCGGAGCACCCCGGCCCCTGGCGGGAGACAAGAGCGCCAGGTCCCCGCGCCCCGCACGGCCCGGCCCGGCCTGGCGGGAGGCCTGAGGAAGGCCCGACCGCGCGACCCGGGCGCTTAGGCCCGGCCGGAACGCAGAGAAGCCCGCCGGCCAGCCCTCGGCTCGGTGAGCCCCAGCTCACCTTAGCTGCCGATCATACTTCTGTTCCTTGAGCAGCTTCCCCGGCTGCGCCATGGCCGCGCCCGCGGCGCGGAGAACAGCAGAACTCCTACCGAGCGCCGCCACCAGCTCCACACGCACGCAAGCGCACTGGGCGCTCCGCCGCCGCCACCGCCTCCCGCGCGCCGCCCGCAGGGGGCGCCGCCGCTGCACTGCGCACGCGTGAGTGGCGGGCCCGGGCGTGCGCGGCGCCGCGGGGAGCCGGGCTGGAATTGGCCGTCCGGTCTGCCCAGATTCCCCAGCCCTGCTAGCCTACGAGTTCCTCCCTCAGTCTGTGCAGTAACTGTGAGGGACTCGATGGAAGTCAGGCAGACTTGGATTTTAACGACTTGTTGTGAGATCTGCCCTTTACCTCTCGAATCTTCACTTGCTCACCTGTGCAATGGGGATAAATGGGTCTCGGTCACAGGTGTCTTTTAGCCTTAAATGAGATCTTGAATACACGGGGCCAGACTCACACAAAATCTTGTATAAATAATAACTCATTATGATGATAGTTATTTTTCACCTATTTCTCCCATCCTCTCAAGAAAAGCCCACCCTGAGGGCCTGTTTTGAACCACAAAGCTAGCTGCTCCCCGGCCCTGTTCCTGAAAACGTCAGTCTTGTGAGGAGAAAGGAACAAGCACTTACGAGACAGTGTGGCCTTCCTCTAGATAGAGGGAAGCAGGGTGCTGAGGGGGGCACAGAAGAACCTTACCCACTCCCCCTCTCCAGGAATGTTTCATGTGGTGTGGGGATGGAAGGGTGTTTTAAGCAGGAGGAATACCAGGTGCCATCTCTAGGAGGCAGAGAAGTCATGACAGGCCACAGGTGCTAGACGGTTTGGTCGGGTGAAGGATAGCAAGTGGTCAGGGGAGGTTGAAGAGCAGGGGTGGGGTTGTGAGAACTGTGAGCATAGAAGCAAGGAGGAATTTAAAGTCCTCCACTTCCTGAAAAGAGCCCCTGACCTGTGGGGATGGGTGTCAAGGAAAGAAGTTACTCCATGAGGAAGAGGGATGGGGGGCTGGGAACCAGGTGATCAGCTGGGAGGGAGGTGAGGATTCCATCCCCTGAATCTCCCGGACCCTACAGGCACCTTCAGGTTAATGACTGCCTGAAATAAGGCAAAAATGAGCACAGATCACCACCTCTAATCCCATAGCATGGGGACAAGGGAGGGGGCACATTTGATGGTCATGATGCAGTAATGATGAATGCAATTCCCCTGGGCGCTGTCTCTAGGACAGGGTGGGGGCACACCCTCCCATGCCTTCCCAGGTCCCATGGAACAGAACTAATGGGAAATAGAGGCATGATGCTTTCCCACCTCATCAGGTGCTTATGCTGTCACATTTCCTTCTCCAGTTGTACAGGTGAAATATAAGGGATAATAAAATACGCCCAGGGAATATAGGAAGGTCAAAAGGCAGCAGATGAGAGTTTGCTGCTTAGGCTATCATGTTCACTGCAGTCATGGACTGCGTGAAAGGAAACATTCCCAAATTTGGTGAGGGGTGGTGGGGGGAGTCATACTGCCTGTATGATTTTGAAAAGGTTTGTGTTGGTGGTATCTGTAAAAAGATACTTCAGTATATTAGTTTCCTAGGACTGCCATAACAAAGAACCACAAACTGGGTGGCTTAAGACAAGAGAAATTTATTGTCTCACAATTCTGGAAGCTGGAAGTCTGAAATCAAAGACGGTGCTCCTGAAACCTGTAGGGGAGACCTCCCTTACCTCTTCCTAGCTTCTGGTGGTTTGCAGACAATCAGCTATAACACTTTGATGTCTGCTTCCATTGTCACATGGCATTCTCCACTTATGTCTCTGTCTGTGTCTCTTCTCTCAAGAACATGAGCCTCGTTGGATCAGAGCTCACCCTAATGATCACATCTTGACTTGATTACACCTGAAAAAGTCCTATTTCCAAATATGATCACATTCACAGGTACTAGGAGGTTAGGACTTCAATAACTTCTGGACAGGATATATTTCAACCCATAAAAGCATGTAAAGGTGCTTGTGCTGGAGCAGTGCAAGCTGATCACTCACAAGCCCTGCCATCAAGGAACTCAGGGCTCCCTCCTGAGTTTTTCCTATTGTGGGGAGCAGAAGACCAGAGGTATCAGACCAGAAAGCCACGGCCTAATTGATTTAGGCCATTGGTTTTCAAAATGTAGTCCTGGACCAGCAACATCATCATCACTTGAAAACTTGTTAGAAATGTAACTTCTTGGGCCCTATCCCAGACTTGCTGAATCAGAAACTCTGGAGTGAGGTCCAGGAAGCTGTTTTAACAAGCCCTCCAGGTGATTCTGATGCATGCTCAGGTTTGAGAACCACTGACCTAAGCCAACCTCCCACTGAATAGGTGGGAAAACTGGGCCCTCTAACCCCAATCCTACCCTGGTTTACTGAGCACTTGCTATATGCCAGGCAGGCCCTTGATGTGCATCACCTCTTGTGCTCACAACCACCCAATGCAATAGATACTGCTGCTAACCCTATTTTACAGAGAGCAGAGGCTTGGAGAGGAGATTGAAGTACCAAAAATTAAGAGGTGGTACAGGGATTAG
Organism: Propithecus coquereli; assembly: GCF_000956105.1. NCBI lineage: Eukaryota > Metazoa > Chordata > Mammalia > Primates > Indriidae > Propithecus > Propithecus coquereli. The sequence goes on along the minus strand of NW_012152729.1, from coordinate 4,917,937 downwards.
AAACAAATACTCCAACAGATTTGGCCAGACCCCAGCTAAAGTCTGTTATTTTATCCATCCTGGGTGGTCTCAGCCAGGGCACACTGGATTTTTGGGCTCCCAGTAAGTTTGGGTCTAGCTCTACCCCAGCAGAGATTATAATCTGTGGGAGACCAGCCAGGAAAAATGAATCACAACCCAGGACACCCTCCCCAGGCCTCAGACTCTAGCCCTCCCTGTTTGACCTTGTCCACCCCGTCCATCCTCACTTTATGCTCATTGGCTAATCTCTTGCCTCTCTCTCCAATCCCACAAACTCCCTGAGGCAGCTGTGGGTCCATAATGCTCACATTTGTATCACCCATGCCTGGCCCAGCACTTGACATCTAATAAGTCTTCAATAAATGTTTGTTCAATGAAAGAACACATTTCTGAAACTATCTCCACCATACTATCTACATTTTAAAATATGTTAGTGGCAATGTATATATATATCATCTGATTTGGTAACTCTACTTCTAGTGACTTATTCCAAGGAAATCATCAGACACACATAATGATGTATAAATAAGGACGTTCACTGCAGTGCTATCTACAATAGTGAAAATAACTCATACACCACAGCAGTGTGTAAATATTAAGTGTCAAGTTCTCCAAGGAAATGTTTACCACAGGGCATTAGAAGAAAAAAACTGGTCACAAAACTATGCTCCCAATTATTTTTTAAGTACTACTCATACAGGTTGAGCATCCCCAATCCAAAAATCCAAAATCCAAAATCTGAAACTTTCTGGGCACTGACATGATACCACACAGATAGCTGAGATAGTGACACATTTGCTTTCTGATGGTTCAAGGTACACAAACTTTGTTTCATGCACAAAAGTATTTAAAATATTATATAAAATTACCTTCAGGCTATGTGTATAAGGTGTATATGAAACATCAATGAATTTCATGCTTAGATTTGGGTCCCATCCCCAAGATATCTCATTCTATATATGCAAATATTCCAAAATCCGAAAAAATCTGAAATCCAAAACACTTCTGGTCCTAGGAATTTCAGATAAGGGATATTCAACTTATATCAGATAAGCCTGGCAGGACAGTCACTCAAAAGTTAACAGTGGTGATCCTTCAATAGTGACATGGCCAGTGATTTTAATTTTCTTCTATATGCTTTTTTGATTCTTCCAAATTTTCTACAATGAATAGGTGTCACTACAATAATGGGAAAAGGAATGGTTGAAGTTTTAAATGTACCCAACAAGCTAAGAGAAAGGGGAAAAAGCAGAGGTCCTGGGGTCTGAGGTGTGTATCCTTGGTACCAGGAATCTTATAGACATCCCCTCATCTGACCATCCTACTAGCCTGCTACACTCTCTATTGCCATCCTATAGATGGAAAAAAGCCAACTCAGACTCAGAGAGGTGAAGCAACTTGCCCCCAGTCACACAACCAATGATGCTGGGAGCCAAGCCCAGGTCTTTCTGGGTCCATAGCCCAGGTTCATTCCATCCCACTGCATGTACACATATACACACATACTTGGAATGGAAATCTTTTTAAAAATACAAAGAACAGGGCCTCTAGACTGGCCGACTGGCCCTGTACATAATACATAGTGAGAAGGAGGCATGATTCTGCCTGTTGGTACGTCATTGGACGTCTGTGGTTTCAAAGCATGTGCACAGGGGTCCCCATGAGGTAGGCAGGGCAAGAACAATCTCTTCATCACCTTGCTGTAGAGCAAACCGCACTGTCTCATCAAGAAGGGAAGTGAAGCCTGGCCAAGGTTGTTGGATAAACACGGCAGGCATGGCCTGGCAAGCTGCTCACACCCTCCTCCCTCAGCCTTCCTGAGAGTCCTCAGAGCCCCCATCCTCCCTTCATCCAGTAGTGAAAACCAGGAGCCAGTGACACCAGTGAGACCAAAGAGGAAACTCTCGAGCAGAGAAATCAATTCAGCTTGAAAAACAGCATGTAATTGAGACTGGAGGCACCTAAGTGGGGGCACAGGCTCCCCCAAGTTAACCTGAGTGGGCTGCTGGGGCAACTGGTGCTCCACCTGAGAAGAGCAAACTCCATTGCCCACCCCCCTCGCCTGAGCTCCCAGTTCCTACAGAAAACAGCCCGAAGACAGCTTGCTGGAAGGAAAGAATTGGATCACCTTTTATTTGGTTGTTAAAGAGGTAATACATACTTCAATTCTTTCAAAAGCTACAAAGGAGTAGCAGTAAAGAGTGTACTTCCCACCCCTACTCCACATCCTCACCCACCCTTCCTGTCTGGTCACCATCTCCTCCCAGGAGGCAAACACTCTGCCTAGCTTCTCTTAAGTCCTTCCAGAGAAGACTTGCATATGCAAATGAGAATCAAATTAAAAATCTACTTCCTCCCCTTCCTGTAATTGCAGACTATGTTGAACAATGGACCCAGCAGTCCCAGGCTTTCGTCCTTGCTCAGTCACTCACTGTGCACCCTGGAGCCCATCAGTCAACCTCTCTGGGCCTTGCTTTTCTCATCTGTAAAATGGGGTAACTGCCCCCCCCCAGGGTTGCTGTGTGGATCAATCTGGATGCAAAACTATATGAAGAATTCCAATGTTATTTTTTAAGTACTAGAAATAAAGAAAGAAAAGGTCTGAGTCGTTCTGAGGAGGAAGTGGGTCAATGGTGGTCAAGCCATCCTCAGATCCATAAGGGTGTTGCAGCTCCCCCAAGAGAAGGGTGGCTGGCTCTTCTGGGAGACAGACAGAGGCTACAGGTCTCACCCAGATGCATGCCTTTGTCTTCTTGACCTGTAGATGGCATTTCTGACTTAGAGACCTGGGGCCTTGGCTTCTCTGCCATATGCTGGTCTTGGGGGCTACCCCCTGCACCTCTGTCATGAGTCTCCTGTTCCCATCCTAAGGTCAGATTTATATTAAGGGCCCCTTCCCACTCCTGGGTCAGGGAGCATCTTCACAGGACTGGGCTGTCACTGACATTAGCCCAGCCAACCAATTGTGAATTAATCTCTCCAATTCTATCTGGGCTTCAGGGCCTGGGAGAGGGAAACTAAGACAGACACAGAGAGGTAGGGGAATCAGGCAGTAGATGGGATGGCAGATTCCTTCACAAGCTCAGCCACTATCGAGGCCTGAAATAGTGCCCTCTGGTCTTGGTCTAACACATTAACTGCCATGTGAGTTGTATTAAACTCACGCCAGTTTTGAGCCCAGGGATTGTGAAGCATATGTAATTCACACATCTCTTCACCTTGGGAGCTGCCGGAACTATTTTTCGAGTTGCATATAACTCATGCACAAAAAAAAATAAAAAAATAATAAATTTTTCATTAAATTAGAAAGGATCGTTTTGTTTTCTAAGTTTTCATACTATTTTCATAGTAAAACACTATGGCCCCAAGGAAAAAAACATTTTTTTCTAGTGCAGCAGTCAATGTGCTAAACTAGAAGACATTCTACAAATGGCTCTTCAACTCCTGTTGGGTACAAGGCCCTGGGTGGGATCATTTGTCTGTCTTTCCATCCACCCATCTGTTTGTCTTTCCAAAACTGCCTGCTGAGGCCCAGCCAGAGACAAGCCCTATCCTTGGCACAAGGCCACACCCTAAGATGAATCAGATTGGGCCAGCCGGAGCCACCGTGGGTGGAAGACAGAGGACGTACCAGGTGGAGGGCACAGCAAGGACCAGAGCTTGGGGGTGGGAAAATGCTGGGCCATGGCAGGCGCTGAGGTTGAGTGTAGGGTGGAGGCCTGAGCTCCCAGCAGGTGGACTGAAGGTCATGGGGAGGCAGGGAGAGGAGGAACAAACAGCAGGCTGTGGAGGGATGGGCAAAGAGGAAGCAGCAGAGAAAATGAGAGGAAGGGTGGGAGGCAGGGCCTCAGACTTGGTTCATGGGGAAGCCAGCTGGTGTCTGTGGGTCTGTCTGTCCCATGCCCACTGGTTGATGGCACTCCTTCCCATGTCCCCTTTGGGACTCTGACCAAGGGTTTGGATTGCCAGCGCTATCTCCCCATCTACCTCGAGGCTCCCAGATCCCCATACCCACAGGACCCCCTTGTCCGCAGCACCAAGGAAAAATGGTAAAGACCACAGTGTCTGGAGTGAGACAAACTGGCTGGATGACCTTGGGGAAGTCACTTCACCTCTCTGGACCTCAGTCCCCTACTCTGTCACATAGGGCTGCTGGAAGCACTCAATGTGGTAGGGTAGCTGAGAGGGTTACACTACAAGAAGGATCCAAAGCTTGGCCCAGAACCTGTGACAGCATCTGGCAAAAGGAGGAAGCTCCAGTTCTGGACACTTGATGGTCAGTGCGGTTTGCAGCTTAAGGGGACTTTCCAACCCGACTCAGGGCCCAGAGCCCAGGTCCCCGGTGGTGGCATTTACAGGTCGGAGACAAGCCTGCGGAGGGGATGCGATGTCGGGAAACGGTGCAGCCCTCAGCATGGGCAGCCTCTCGTGTCCAAGTCCATACACGGGCTGGGGGAAAGGGGGAAGAGTCGTCTGGTCAGGGTGGAGGAGGGGGGTGGGGGCAGAGGTCTACCTCCTCCTGCCCCCCATCTCTACTGGGGGCACAACGGGCCTGCGGGCTTGTGAGGGCGGGACGGGGCCGGCCTCTCTGGCCCTGCTAGGGGGTGGGGGGCGGGTCCCCCAGGAACTGCTCCTCCCGCCTGCCGCTGCTTTAAGAGGCTGCTCCGCGGCAGCAAGCGGGGCCGGTGCCACATCCAGAAAGAGCGGACCAAGCCGAGCCGGCAGGTGCACGGCTGCGGGACCGCAGCGGCATGACCGGCCACCACGGCTGGGGCTACGGCCAGGACGACGGTAGGCGCAGACCCCGGACCCAACTGGACTCGCCCAGACTCTCTCGCCAGCCGGTTTCCCCAATCCGCAAGCCCCCACCCGCCAGGCTGGACAGGGACTCCTCTCCCGTGCAGCCCCCAAAATCCGACCCAAGCCCTTGTGCCCCCGCGCCAGGCGCAAAGTCCACCCTGCGCCCGGGCTGGCCCCGCCGCCTGCGAGCGACCTGGCAGCTGAGCGCGCCCTGCCGCCTCCTCCGCGCAGCCCCTGACTGCCCTGCCCGCTGGGCCCCAGGCCCCGACACTCACGCACTCTGCCCGGGCGTGCGCGGCGCGTGGAGGTGGCCCAGGGCAGCGGGGGGTTGGTCGCGGCGGAGCGCTGTGCGCGGGTGTCTGTGCGGGGAGCGCGCACGGCGTGTGTGCGGGGACCTCGGGGGAGCTGGGCTCCGCGTGGGCAAGGGCGCAGTGTCCCCGGGAGAGTTTCCCCGCTGAAGTGTCCGAGCTGCCTTGTGGTCCGGTATGTGAGGGAATGGGGCACCTGGGGGCGCACGCATGTGTCTGGTTGTCTACAGCGAGCAGGGCGGTTGAGCACGTCTGGGTGTGAGGAGTGGGAGCCCGTGGCCCACACTATCCTCCTGTTCTGACCAGGAAGATTGCTCCTCCATCCTGCCTCAGTTTCCTTAGGATGCAGAGGAAGGGAGAAGAGGCAGAAGGTGAGAGCCAGGCGGCTTGAGTGTGGGTCTGGGGCAGGCCACCTCCCTTTTGGGCCATTTCTTACCAAGCAGGGCTGGGGGGTGACGGGTAAGAGCTTCCCCAGTTCCCCGAGATGAACTGTGAAGACCCGAGATCCAGGCTGTCAGGAGGGAAACAGCGCAGGGCAGGTGGGGGTGGGGAGGAGAGGACATGGTGGTGGGAAGAAAACCCCCCAGCCCCACTTCTCTGGTAAGAGGCAGCTACTTCGTGAGGATGGGGCGGTCCTGCACTGCAGTCTGGGGAGACAGAAAGTTGCAATGGACCAGAGGGAGTCAGGGAGGTGTGTGGAGTCTCTAGCCTCCTCTGGGACCCCAAGGGCAAAGGAGCATATTTTGGAAGGGAAACCCCAGATCTGGGCATGCAAGAGCTGGAAACATTCAGAAAAAGGAAACAGAGACCAGCAGAAATGGAGAAAGAGGCAGAGAAGGGGCAGGTTGAGAGAACCCGTGGGAGATTGTCTTCCTCTCAGTGCCCACTCTTGGGTGCTTCCCCCAGAGTCAGAGTCCTCTGACTCCAGCCTTTCTTGCTAGTCCTGCCCACCAGCTCTGAGCAGCCAGTGTCCCGTAGGGCCTGCCCTGGCCCTCACCCAGCCAGACCAGGGCTTCCAGTCTAGGGGCAATGAGGCAGGGAAGGACAGAGGACAGAGGTGCCGACATGCGGCAGTGCTCACAAGGCTTCAAAAATAACCCAGCGGGGCCGGGCCACAATTCTGAGTCATCCATTGGGGACACAGCTCTGTCGGCACCTGCTGCTGTTTTCTCAGGAAAACTTAAGAAGCCAAAAAGGGGGAGAAGCACCAGCCGGCAGTAGCTCTAAAAATAGGCTGCATCTCAGGATGTTCCCCAGGGAGATGCTGAGCCTCTCGGCTGCAGATGGAGCCTCTGGGAGACAGGTGGTGGGTGCCCGTGGGTGTGCATGCAGGTGTGTGCGTGCGTGTGTGTGTGTGTGTGTGTGTATGCATGGGCATGGGTTTTGCTGTGGTCCCTTCATGCAAACTTGGGTTTCCAACAGGGGGTGTTTGCATGTGAGGGTACATGTGTGTATGCTAGATGTAGTCTGCAGGGCTGTGCGTGTGTTTGTACACATGCGTGTTCTGGGCCTGGCTGCTCTGGGCCTAGTGAGCCCAGGTCATTGTGCACATATGTGTGCACATATGAGGATCTCTACAGACTTGCAGGCACATGCGTGGGGAGGGCAGCTGGGGGCACTACATGCACATGCTGTGTATTTATACTAGTGAGTGTGTGTGCACACATGCGTGAGTGGCCCTCGGTTCCCTCATCTGTGAAATGTGGATCACACTGGTTTCTACTTTACAAGGTAGTTGTGAGGAGCAAGGATGTGTCACAGAGCTAAAGCTAGGCTGATGTGAGTTTCTGCTATTATTGTCACAAACACTAAGACTAAATTGTGTAAAGTGCAGGAAGAGGCGAGATACCCGATAGAGTCAGGTCAGAGACTTCAAACACCTAGCAGCCTCCCTGAGCTAGTGTTGTGGGTTGGGGGATTGGGGGGACTCACTACTCAGAACTGCCCCTGAGCCTGTAGCTGTGTTATGTTCCCTTCCATGCATGACCTCTCTGAGCCTCCCATCAGCACTGGGAAGTGAGCTTTAGTGAGGACATTTCACAGACAAGAAAATGGAGGCTGAGAGGGGAAGTGTCAGAGCAGGGATTGGAATTCCAGGCTGTGCAGCTCCAAAGCAGGGGCTTAGCTCTGAAGGATGCCAAGGAGACCATTCCACCAGGATGTCCTCAGCCTGAAGCCCAGAGATCCTGGCTGGCCTGAGTCCTTGCCCCCCTCCCCACCTGCAGGCCCCTCGAATTGGCACAAGCTGTATCCCATTGCCCAGGGAGACCGCCAATCACCTATCAATATCATATCCAGCCAGGCTGTGTACTCACCCAGCCTGCAGCCACTGGAGATTTCCTATGAGGCCTGCATGTCCCTCAGCATCACCAACAATGGCCACTCTGTCCAGGTAGACTTCAATGACAGCGATGACCGAACCGGTAAGTGGCCCCTGCCAAAGCCCAGTGCCTGTGCCCCCTTGGGGTCCTAACCCTGCGTTAGGCAGGTTCAGGAGGGGCAGCATGCTGTGGTCGGTAAGGAAGGCTCCACCTCTCACCAGCTCTAAAGCCTTGGGCTGAGCTTCGGTCTCCTTATGCATAAAATAGGAGCAATAAGACCTACTCTCCAGAGTCACAGAGAGGAAACATGAAAAAAAGAAGTGACGTTTGGAGTTCTGGCATATAGCAGATGTTCAAGAAATGCCAATTCCCTTCCTTCCCTTCCATTTAGTGTTTCAGATCAGGTTTGTTTTCACTCCCTGCCCCATCACTGACCTGCTTTGTGGCCTAAAGCCAAACCCTCCTCCCTGTGTGATCTGGCCAAGCCCAGCAGGGAGAGAGAAGGGAGCTAAAATTTCTTTGTGCCAGGCCCTTTGCTAAAGTCTCAGGTGGCTCATTTATCCCTCTTAAGAACCCACCTCTCGGATGGGCCAGTAGAGTCTTGTGAGCTGGGGATTCCAGAACAAGCCTGATCTAGCTCCAAAGGTCTCTCTCTCCAATTCATCCTTCACCCCAAGGTCCAACCATCTTGTGCCAGAAAGAAGCCAGTAGGAACTCGTGGAAGCTCCTTCTTAGACCTCTTTGCCCTGAGATTAGAGTCCAGGTTCTTTCACAATAAGTTCCTAGGCAGAGGTCTCAGGAGTGCTGTTCAGGGAAATGATTTTTGTCCTTATGACCAGGCCTACATGGGGGAGGAAGAAGGAGGGTGGTGGTGGAATGGGGTGAGGAGGGAACCTACTAGTTTCTTATATAAGGAAGTGACTGGTTCTTTGCCCCTCTCTCTCCCCTCCCCACAAATACAATGAAAACACTCAAGGGAACTTAATTTCAAATAGTAAATCGAAAGGCAGAGATGAAGGAAGCCAGATCTTTCACCAGGAGAGTGAACCTAGTTGCTTAGTCCTGAGTTCCCTGGTAGACTAGGAAAAAAGAGAAAGAGGATCAGTTATAGTTCTTGCTGCAGAAGGGAGGGAGTCTAATAGATCCTCAGGAGAGAAACAAAGTATTTCCTGATACCGAAGTCTAGAAAATCACCCAGAGCTATGCGCAGGGGATATGGGGCTCTAGATGATCCTCGATGGCTGTTTATAAAGAAGCTGTTTTTATACATCCTTTCTAACAGCCTACAGAGGGCAATGAGGGCTCAACTCAGATATTAGCAGCTCAGTGAAGGCCACTGGGGTTGGGGAAGGTCATGCCTTTGGATCACTGGGCTGGGGTCTCATGTTCAGGCCTGGCTGGGGCTCCCTCCCCTGTCCCCCGCCAGAATTCCCAGGCCTGAGGGTGCAGGGAGCCAGTGGAAAGAGGACTGAGATGGTTGGGGCTCTGCCACTCACCCACTGTGGGTTGCTCTGGAGGTCAAATGGGTCGATGCCCGCAGAGTACCATATACATGGTCAGCGCACAGTGGATGGCAGCACACTCTGTGGTCCGAACAGAGGGAAGAGGCTAAGGGAGCCGAGTTCAAGGGGTTAGGGAGGGAGTTCCCTCAGTAGACCACACTATGGGGTCCTGGGTGGGGCATACTCAGAGGGTGGGCCCCACACAGACCTATCTCATCTGCTCCTGCCTCTGGGGGATGGGACAGCCCGACTGGAGCCCTGCCCACAGCCACCACCCCCAGATTCCCTTTATTGGCACCCTAGCATTGCCCAGGAGACAGGCCCTGCTTCTCAGATAAGGCAGAACAGCAAAGAGGGGCCTATCCTGTCCTCCTTCTCCTCAAAGGGCCACAGGGGCAAGGCCCTGGCCTGGTCGTCGCCTGTCATGGAGGGGCCTAGTGGAACTTTGAGCCTGGGGCCGTCACCTGATCCAGGGGCTCACATTCAGGCCTGTCTGGGACTCCCTTCATTGCCAGATCCCTTTCAGCTGGAAATTCTATCAGTCCCGGGAGGCCTTGTGCGTGGCCCCAGCTCACCGGGTATCAAGGTGAGAAAGTCACAAAACCAGCACAAACGGGGCCCTCCAAAGAGGCCATTTGTGGGGGAGATGGCACGGGAAGCACCTGGGCCTGACCAGGAAGGTAGGGACCTTTAGGAGCTGGTCTCCTCCTCTGGGGAAACACCAAGGTTAGAGGAGGTTCAAGGTTCTAGGGAGGCCTGGTGATTAGGGGCTTGGGCTCCAGAAATAGGAGATATGGGTTTATACCCTAGCACAGTGCCTTACTGTGTGACCTAGGGCAAATGCCTTGCCTTCTCTGTGCCTCAGCTTCCTCTTTTATAAAATACAGATAATAATAGGGTCTGTCCCTCATGGGCTATTACGAGGACTAAACAAAATAATCCTTCTGACCCAGCTCTGGGTCAGGGTTCCAGACATGGGAAGCCTAATTGTTGGCGGTAGCAGGGGCCTGGGAGGCAGGGCTCCAGCCTCCGTGGGAGGTCAGGCAGGAGTGAGGAAGACGGCCAGATGGAGAGCTGTACACTATCAGTCCCGGATCTCTCTGCCACCTGCAGGCTGTCAGGATTCTGCCCTGGCCCAGCTCAAGGGCCGAGGGGGCTGGTGGGGACTGATCCAAGCCCAGTCAGCCCAGTGAATTTTCTAAATGAAAAATGTATCCCCTTCCTGGACTGCCGCCCTGGTCCTGGCTCTGCCACCCATGGGGCTATGTGAGTCCTCTCCTACCGATTGCCACACGCCCCACTTCTACCCACAGTGGTGACTGGGGGCCCCCTGGAAGGGCCCTACCGCCTCAAGCAGTTCCACTTCCACTGGGGCAAGAAGCATGACGCAGGTTCAGAGCACACCGTGGACGGCAAGTCCTTCCCCAGCGAGGTAAGTCAGGGCCCTCCTCCACCTGGATCCTCTGCCACTTGGGGAAGGAGTGGGTGGCTGGGTAGTCAGGGGCTGGGGGTGCCCGGGTGGGGCTCTGAAGAGCGGGAGGAGGAGCACCCAGGACCTCTGGGAGAGACCCCTTCCACTCATCCCCAGCACAGGGTCTTCCGCCTGAACCCTGCCCGCTGCTGTCCTGGTCTGTGCATCCAGAAGGAGTTTTCTGAAGGGTCAATCCAGTCCCACCACAACCTTGCTGTGAACCACTCAAGGTTGAGCTTGGCATTCAAGGCCCCGCATGAACTAACCTTGCCTGGCCTCATCTTCTACCCAACCTCTTCCCACACTGAGCTGCGTGGGATCAATCCCCTGTCCACACCTGGCTCCTTCATACCTCCAAGCCTTGGCCTATGCTGTTCTCTCTGCCTGGAACGCCTTTCCCCAAGACTTCCATCTGATAACCCCCTACTTATTCCCGGACTGAACTGTAGGCATCACCTCCTCAGGGAGGTATCACACTGGATGGCCACTCTCTACTTCACAGCTAGTTCACTGGAAGGCAGGGCCTGAGCCCTACATTCTTCTTTGAGTCCCCTGAGGCTCAGGAGAAGGTTGGGCCCAGAACGGGGCAGGTGCTACTGTGGCCTTCTGGGGCTTTCCTGGGCCCCCCAGGATCCCAAGCCTGGGAGGTTTCACAGTCTCCCACTCCTGCAAAGAGGCGGGAATGAGAGAAGCCTGGATCAGAGGTCCCACGGCCCTTTGGAGGTGCTAAGCACCGGCCTGCTGTTGCCCCTACAGCTGCACCTGGTTCACTGGAACGCCAAGAAGTACAGCACCTTTGGGGAGGCGGCCTCGGCACCTGATGGCCTGGCTGTGGTCGGCATATTTTTGGAGGTGAGTGGTGGTTCCCCTGGGGCCAGGAGGGGCATGGGAGGCCTGGCCTGCCCCTAGTTCTGGAACACAGTGGGTTCTGGACTTACACTACCCTCTCCCTGATAGACGGGGGATGAGCACCCCAGCATGAACCGTCTGACGGATGCACTCTACATGGTTCGGTTTAAGGTGAGACCAGGGTTCTGTCCCTCTGGCCCAGAGCAGCCTGACGGGTGGGAGGAAGAGGCTGGATCACTGAGTGGGCTCATCCTCTCCCTCATTCTGGCAGCAAACCCTCGCTGAGCCCAGGGGGGTGGTGGTGGCCAGCACCCACAGGGCCCTGCACTTGACTCTTCATCAGGATCATTCGACCTGGGTGGGTATAGGATTGAGAAGATGCTTGTCCCATGAATGGTGGTCTGACAAGCAGCACCACTGAGGGCAATTGAAGGCAAGGGAGGGCACATGGTGGCCAAAGAGCTCCAGGAACCATAGTTTTTACATACAAGCAAAGGGATGGAGAGGGCCCGGCTAGGCTGGGAGACAGCAGCTTGGGTCCCAGACATTTGCCCGTGATTTGCATCAATGGACCACAGAGAAACCTAAATCCTGCTGATAGAAATGGGTGGGGAAGCTGCAGGTCTGGTCCGGGAGGGAGGGATGCTGATTCCTGGGCTCCCCCATCCTGCCCCAGGGCACCAAGGCCCAGTTCAGCTGCTTCAACCCCAAGTGCCTCCTGCCTGCCAGCCGGCACTACTGGACCTACCTGGGCTCCCTGACGACCCCCCCGCTCAGTGAGAGTGTCACCTGGATTGTGCTCCGGGAGCCCATCCGCGTCTCTGAGAGGCAGGTGAGTCCTTCCAGAGCACCGGGTGGAGGCATGTGGCACTCAGGGCCCACCCCAGGCAGGGTGACTGTCCCAGCCAGCAACCCATACCCTGTGGTCCCACCATCAAGGCTCCCTCCTATCTTTTGCTAACAAACCTTTAGATTCTTGGTTGGGAGTTAGCTTGACTGTTAATCGTTAGGACCTAGACACAGGCTAGGAGAGGAGATCCCTGGATCTTGGGACCACCCCTACTCTGTTGGAATCTGAATGCTACATTTGCTGATAAGTCTTATCTAGATAGGCTTGGAACTGGAACTGAGTGGAGCAGGGTCCAGGCTCAGAGGCCCTTAGTGAATAAGTAACCAAGGTTGGGGTCCCTAAGAGGTAAATGAGTAGGGGAGATTAGGGACAAGCCCTAGGGGCAAGAGGAGAAAGGAATATAGCTGGCTTGGTAGGGTATGGCAGATGATGCATCTGGGGTCATAGAGGACCACAGCATTCCCATTCTGCCCTGAACATCCCTTCTGCTTTCTCAAGATGGAGAAGTTCCGGAGCCTGCTTTTCACCTCGGAGGACGATGAGAGGATCCACATGGTGAACAACTTCCGGCCACCACAGCCACTGAAGGGCCGCGTGGTCAAGGCCTCCTTCCGGGCCTGAGCTGCCCACCTGCCCAGCTGGCCACTAGGGCACCATCTTCCCAAGGGCTTCCATGTCAGCAGACACCAAACCATCTGAGGCTCCCTGCCTGGGGGGTGCTGTGGACCCCTCTTCAGCCAGCCTGCTCCTTGGCCACTCTGGAGGCTTCTTGATGGGACCCTAGAGTCTGGGGTACCCTTCAGCTGCCCAGGGGACAGGAAGGACAGGAGCTGAGCACGGTCCAAGCCTGGGGCTGCCTCTGCTCTCCAAGACCCAAAGGCCCCTGGGAACCTCCTCTTGTCTTCCCCACTGGCAGTGGCAGCTGCCCCACCCTAAGCTCACACTGTGATGGATGAGACCGAGCTCCCTGGGGCAGGCAGCTGGCACTTCCAGAAAGACTCAAGCAATAATTAGAGGTGGGCAGAGCTGCCCTCTCGGCATTACCTCTTCTGCAGGCCTCTGCCATGTGTGCACCTCACTGCCAGGCCATTAAAATCAGCACCCAGCCTGCTGGAGGTGGCATGGCCTTCTCCCTCCAGCCACCTGCTGCCACGGGCAGGCCCTGGCTACAGCTTATATAGTATCTCCCCTTGTCCCCACCCAGCCACCAAAGCCACCTACATAACAATCCATCCATGTTTAATTAATAAATTCATGTATCCATGCAACAAATACCGATCGAGTGTCTGTGCTGTGTGGAGGACTGTTCTAGGCTTTGGGGAGCAACAGTGCTAGTCAAATGTAGTATGTTGGGAGGAATGTGGGTACTGAGCAGGTGAGAGTTATACAAAGGACAGGGCAGGGGACATGGGAGCAGAGGAGAGGGGTAGCCTATCTCATTTTGTGAAAAAATGAAATTCCAGCTAGTATTCCAAAGCAGAGAGAAGAGAACAGCCTGTGTGAGGCAGAGGGAAGGGCAGGTGTGCAGGCTCAGAGGTGAGGGGGAGCTGGAATGGTTGCGGGGCTCAAAAGGATCTGTGGGGCTAGAGCCCTAGGGGAGGGCCTGGGACTCTCTCCCCAGGCTAATGGGGAGCCATCGAGGGTTTGTCATAGAGGAGGGGCAGGGCTAGGCATGCAAATGGGGAAGATCCCTGTGGAGTGTGGATGGGCAGGCAGGAGTGGCAGCAGGAAGTGGTGGCCAGTGTCCAGCAGGGAGGGGACACAGTGGTAGAGTGAGGGATGGGGACTGCATGAGAGAGATTTAGGAGGTAGAGCCCAAAAGACAGCATTTGGCTGTCTGTGAGAGAGAGAGGAGGCCAGGGCATCTCCCTGGGCAGAGAGTGGGGCCTCCACATGGACTGAGAACCCTGGGGAGGAGGTGACGTGTTGGACCCACAGTATTTTATGGGGCCCTGGAAGGAAAACTTACGGAGGCACGCACCCTCGGCCCTGACCCTGCACATGCACTTATATGTGCCAAGGAGTAAGTGCCTCCTTAAATCTGCACCCTAAGCACCTGTCTTGCTTCATCCTAGTCCCAGCCCAAGTCCAGAGAGCTCCCAAAGGCAAGTTCACAGCTGGGTTTAGATTGTGATCAAGGTAAGACACGGGCAGGTGCAGGTGGCAGACAGTGAGGAGATTGAGGACTGTGGGGGGGTGAGAAACTGGGACCTCAAATGTACAAAGGGTTGTGAGGGGTAGAAAAGGACAGAGATGTCTGAACACCCTTGGCAAGGAAATCGAGCTGCAGGGCCGGGTGGGGTTGGTGTTGTGTGTCCCCTGCTCACTGTGGCCTCGGCCTCTGTCATTGTCACTATATCAGAAGGGCACTCCCAGGCCACAGGGTACTTCTGGGCCTTAGACCTCTAGCTCTGAGCTCAGGGAAGGGGTGGAAGAGAGAGGCTCGCTCTGTTGACCCCCCCCGACTCCCATGCTCAGGGTAAACCTGTCCCCAGAGTGGGTGGGGGTGGGGGACAGGAGGACTGGGCCAGATAGTTTCACCCCCGCAGGCACCCCAGACCTGATCGAGTGGCCATTTTCTCCCTCCACATCTCAGAGTATGTTGAAAGCGGGGAGGGCGTCTGCTCAGCTTGGAGGCAGGTGGCTGTGGCAGCAGGGAAGCAATGCCAGCAACATGCAGATGCCCGGCCCTGCCCTATCATCCAAGAACAGTCGTCACCCCCATTTCACAGATGAGGATGATGAGGCTAGGGAGGTTAAGTAGGCAAGTGGCAGAGCGGGATTTGAATCTGGATCTGTCCAATAACTCTCCTGCTCTAAACCAGAGCAACTGAGCCCAAAAGAGAGAGGGATGGACATGATGGCAGCCACCTGGGGGTGGAATAATATCCCCGATGCTTCTGGCTGTTTCAGGGACCTTGTCCAGTCCCTCCCAGGGATGGTGGCACTACAGGGACCTGGCCCTGCAGAGCACTTGGAAAATGGGAGCTGGTTTTATAATAATTATCCCGAGGCTGCCAAGAATTCTCACTCCCTGAGTCCTTTCCCTTAATTCATTTTTTAAATTTAAAACTATTTTAAAGCCGAAAGTGGCCTCCTTATATTATAATCATGGCACAAGATTTGACCCTATTACATCCAAATGGGATGTCCCAGCTGTATCCTCCAGCAAACTTGGCCTCAAGGGACCCAGGACTGGGTCCTGAGTCCTGAGTCCTCATCCAGGGCAAGGTCGCCTCCTAGAGGTGATGCTGGCCACATTTGGAACATCCACGACAAGATGGGCTCTACGTGCTCCCAAGACCCCAGAGAGTCTCTGGATGGCCCTTAGAGAGATCCAGGCAGGGCTGTGGGCCCAAGGGAATAGCCACAGCATGCTGAGTCTGTGCCCGGGTCAGGGGCATAGACTTCCTTCCAAAGTACCTCCTGGAGGAGCCAGGCCCTGGGTCCCAGAGTGGGGTGGGCCTCAGGAGGTGGGGTGGCTATGAATACCTGGTCCCTCTGGAGCTCCTTCTGCAGAGGGCTTGCTCCCAACCCCATGGTTACCATTACAGCTGCTGCTGCAGAAGCCTAGGGGTGTCCCCTAAGGGCCAGCCATGGACACCCACCCACTAGGGAGTTCATCTGCAGGGAGAGTGTTCTATAGCCTGAGCAATGGTTGGGGACAGGGACAGAGATGGGACTGAGGTGGAGGATGCAAGGTAACCTGACAGAGCTGACGCCTGGGAGGGGGCCACAGCTGATGTCTAAGCTGAGAGGGGCTAGAGCAGGGAGGAGGCCTTTTGGCTGCAGCTGGAGCTGGCCTGAGGGTGGGGAGGTCAGACAACAGTATCTGCCCAGCCGGGGCATTTTGGGAGCCTCCCATGTCCACGGGTCATGGTGCCAACTCCAAGGCCACCCTCAAAGGCAGAATGTACTGCTGGTTGCTTAAGATTCAGTGGTGGGGGGATATGACTCTTGGAGCATGAAATGTTCTGGCATTTGTCCCCCAGCCAGAGGCAGGGCCTGGACAATGTACCCCTTTTGGAGTCTTACCTGCTCACAAACCCAAGGGCAGACATACCAGGTCATACTTGGGTTTCGTACCACATGTCACTCAAGCCCTCTGAAGCTTGTTTCCTCCTCTGTAAAATGGAAATGACATAAAGTGAGCCACCCCTGTAACTTGAAATTTTCTAATAGCTATATCAAAAATGAAAAAGGAAACAAGTCATTTTTAATAATATATGTCATTTAACCCAATTATATCCAAAATATAGCCATTTTAATATGTCATCAATTTTTTTAAAAAGAGATATTTTCCACTCATTTTTTGTACTATCTTTGAAACGCAGAGCGTATTTTACACTTACAGTACATCTCAATGCCGACTAGCCACATATCATGTGCTCAAAAGCCATATGGGGCTAGGTGTGGTGGCACACACCTGTAGTCCCAGCTACTTGGGAGGCCGAGGCAGGAGGATCACCTGAGGCCAGTAGTTCGAGGCTGCAGTGCACTATGACTTGTGAACAGCCACTACACTTGATGCTGGGTGACATTGTGAGATCCCATCTCTAATTAAAAAAAAAAAAAGGCCATATGTGGCTAGTGGTTACCAGTGCAGCCCTAAGTGAATGTCGCCCTTTGCAGGGCCATCTGCTGGCAAAGTGTTTGAGAAGACCCTCTGGCTGGGCCTGCAGCCAGGCAAAGTGGTGGCAGGAATGAGTCAGGTCTGCTCCCAGCCTCTGTCCTCCGCAAGAGCAGCCTCAGAACATTTGATGCCAACTTGGCTCCCTCTGCCAGGGGTTTCCTCCCCCAGGAAGCCTCCCTAACCCCCACTCTGCCACAGCCTGGTGGGCCCCCCCCCAGGCCACCCGCAGCACCTTTGCTGTTCCACCAGGACAAAGGCCAAGACCTTCAGCCAGGAACTGACCACAGGAGAGTGTCAGGAGTCAGGGCAGGTGGTAGTGTCCTGAGAAGGGTTCTGGCTTGATGAGGGGACTCAGTTGGTCTGGGAGGCTTTCCTGGAGGAGGGCCCTGAGCAGTGAAGCTGGTATCCCACATCAGGGGCTGAAACCTCAGCTGCAGGGAACATTTACCAGACAGAGGGGAGAAAGGCCTGGCTGTGGCCCAGCGTGTATCGACAAAGAGGGGAAGTGTGGCTGGGAACACAGGGGCTCCCAGGCGCTAGAGACTTCAAATACCAGCAGAGCTTTACTGTTACTTCCAGGGGCCATGAGGGCCACTGGAGATCTAACGCAGGGGCTGAGGACATCCTGGGTTGGAGGAAGAAGACTCTTCCTGAAGCCCAGAAAGCACTGGGCATCACATGGCCCAAATCCACCGTCTAACGTGGGGCCGAGTGTGAGTTCTGGTACGTGCATTTCATTAGCAATTCCTGACGCCCGCCTTTGGCCCTGTGAAGGAGGGACTCAGGCCTGGGCCTTAGCGGTTTCTGTTTGGCAGTCTATGAGTCCAGTCTAAATCCCTCCAGCTGCAACCCAAGTGTTTTTGTCTTCAGGGACATGACAGGCTGAGCAGGTGGTTCCTTTATTCCCAACAGGGGCTGATAACTGGAAGAGCCACCCAACCCCCCAGGCCTTTCTTTGCTGGTCAATGTGACAGGAGAATTGAGCTGTCCACTTGGGACCAGCATTGCAGGAAAGGCCTGAGGGCACATGGGCCCCAGGGTTATCTGGGCTCCCAGAGGTCCCTTAGGTGTTCAGGAAGAACTCAAGGCTCTTTCTCCTCCTCTTCTCTCAGTTCCCGCCCTGACCACGGGTGTCTGGGGACGGGAGTTGCCAGAGGGCCCACTGCTCTGTCTCTCCAGTTACTGAGGCCCCCCCAGGGAACTGGACAGTGGGACCTTGCTACTGCTGATCCTGAGTGCTCAGGAGTAGGGTTTGGGGGTACAACTTCTTCAGCCAGAGGAAGCCAAGGCAGGGATCAACAAGCCACCCAGGGAATCCCAGGGCATCTGCGCTGACCTCACTATACAGATGGAACAGTTGAGGCCCAAAGAAGGGACACAGTCTGCTGAAGTGAGCTGGCTGAGAGCTAAGATTTATGACTCCTAGTCCAGTGCTCTTAACTCTATCAGGAGAGCCTTATGTATCAGCAAGACCCCTACCCTAAATAACTCCTGCTAGCCTGTTGTGGTGCCTAAAATCCTGCCATCGGAGCCTCATTGCTTGCAGTTAGCACATGGTCCTTTGATGAATGCAGGTGGGCACACAGTTACACCGTGTTGGGGAATAATTCTGTCGCCTCCTTTTCAGTCTGCTGTGTGACCTCTTTTGTAGGCCTCAGTTTCCCCATTTGTAAAATGTGTCAGTGGGAGGCCTGAAAGGCCTCGCAGATTTCCTAGAGGCAGAGTCACACTCATGACCAAGCTAGGGGGCAAACAGCTCTGCATCTCAGGCTATGGGTCACCCCTACGTGTCCCCTAAACTGGAAGGGTATGTGGCACTGGGCCAAAACCAGCAGGGGCCGATAACTGGAAGAGCTTCCCAAGTCCCCAAGCCTTTGCCCGTCAATGTGATGGGAGAATTCGTGGGCCAAATTTCCCAGAAGTCCAATCTAATGGGGGCCCAGCACTAGATTTAATTGATTTACAGAAAATAAAGACATTCTATGTTTTTCACATACCCAAGTCCATGAACCGTGACCCATACGATAGCAAGGTCTATACTTTGGGAGAAGTCAATGCTTGAAAATGATTTCTCTCCTGGAGGGCAGGGCTCTAATGGTATAATTCCAGGCATGCACAGGTGAGCTGAAGAGATATTTTGGGGGCAGCCCAGCCCTCAAAGGTCTGGCCCCAGCACTAAATCCAGAAGGTTGTGGTTTCTGGGGGCAGTGGAAAGGACCTGGAGGGGAACCCCTCACCCCTGTGCAGCTCTGGTCTACTGCGTGTGGAACTGCTCACATGCACCCTTTGACCCCAGGCTGGGGGTGGAGAGATCAGCGCCAACCTGACTGCTTTAGCCGGCACCAGCAGCGACTCCTGCAATTCCTGGGGGTTTGGGTCAGGGCATCACTATCCAGCTTTACAGTCTTTGGGGCGCCTGCCTAGAGCCTGGCACCCCTGAGGTCAGAGGTCATGCTATAGGAGTGTAAAGACATGCTGGTGAGCAAAACTAAACCAGAGCTGGCCTGGGGAGAGGAGAAAAGAAAGTCAGTTGTCTGTTAGCAGACAAGAGCTTAACCAACCTCCGCCAACTTACCAAGCCCTGGCTGTAAGTTGAGACCCCTAGAGATGGACCCTCAGCACTGAGGCACACAAACCCTGCCATGGCTGCAAACTTCAAGCTTTGCTTCCTTCCTGTTCTGCCCCTTTTCACACTGGAAACTGGGCTTGCAGCTATTTACACTGAGAAATGAATGGCCAGTGCAGAAAAAAAGTTTTTTGGCTGGGCACAGTGGCACACACCTGTAATTGCAGCAGTTTGGGAGGCCGAGGTGGGATGACTGCTTGAAGCCAGGAGTTCAAGACCAGGCTGGGCAACACAGTGAGACCCCATCTCTACAAAAAACAAAAATAGAAAAATTAGTCAGGCGTGGTGGCCCATGTCTTTAGTCCTATGCTACGATAAGGCCACTGCACTCTAGCCTGGGTGACAGAGTGAGATCTTGTCTCAAAAAAAAAAAAAAGTTTTTTTCTTTTAAGTTTTTAACATAATTTCAAACTTACAGAAAAGTTGAAAGAATAATATACAAATCCCCATGGACTGGTCACCCAGACTCCCCATTTTATCACATTCACTTAATCCTTCTCTTTTCTCTCTTCATATCTATATGTCTATATCTATGTTTTTGAACTGTTTGAGAATATGTTGCAGCCATGATAGCCTTTTACCCCTAGATACTTCAATGTTTTTCCTTTAAAGAAAGGATATTCCCTTATTTAACCACAGTACAAGAATCAAAATCAGGAAATTAACATTGCTACTGTACTATTAGCTAATGCTCCATCCCTTGCTCAGATTTTGCTCATTTTCCTAACAATGGCTTTTATGACAACAAGAACAACAACATCCCAGGCCGTGCATTGCATTCAGCTGTTAAGTCACTTTAGTCTCCCTTTATCTGGGACAGTTAACCAATCTCTTTTTTATTTCAGGACACTGCTATGGTTGAAGAGTTACTGGTTAGTTAGGTAGTAGTTAGGGAGTAGGACGTCCCTCAGATTGGGGTTGTTTGGTGTTTTCACGTGAAAAGATTCAGATTATGTACTTTTCTTAGGAATATATAGAAAAAAAGATCCCACGTTGTCTTCAGTGTGTCATATCAATAGGTACCTGATGTTGATTTGTCCCTTTACTGGTGATATTAGCTTTGATTTTAATTTTTTTTAATTGAAGCATAACATATATGCAGAAAAGTACATGCGCTTGATGAATTTTCACAACCTGAACACACCTGCGTAACGAGCACCTGGATCAACAAAAGTACATGCCCTGCACCCCAAACCTCCCATGTCCCCAGAAAATTGCTACCTGCTCAAAGTAACCACCATCTCGACTTCCAACAGCATAAATTACATTGGCCTGGCTTTGAACTTCCAGTCCATGAAATCATTCATTTCAGAAACCTCCCAAGTTTCTGGATTTTTTTTTTTGCTTATATTATGTTTGTGAGATTCTCAGAGTCTATTTTTTATATTGATAAATGCAATGCCTCCCATTATGAGCCTGAAATGAAATTTAAAGAAAATCTAACTTACCTCTGCACACAATTTCAAAAAATCAATTTGCTGCCTTGGTTGTAATTTACGGCATCAAAGGACAGAAATTTATAACATATAATAAAATATATGTATTTATATACACACAATTAAAATTGAATTTATATATGCAAACAATGCAATTTTAACAAAAATAATATGCGTGTCAGTATGTAAATGGTGGGGCACAACAACACTCAAGATGCAATGAGGTCTCTGATGTTTGTTCCCATATTTTGTAGCTCCATAACATGGCAGCTACAAACGCATCCCGGGCAGAGAAAAGGGACTATCCTTGCCCTCATGGTGTGATCTTCCTAGATGATAAAGACTCCTGATAAAATTCCAAACAACTCAAAATACTATCTTTTCTCACTGTGTGTCACAATCCTGTTCTTGGAAAATTTGCTATATATTAAAACTGTGCAAAAATTACTTTGTGTTTCCAAGTAAAATGAAGCAAGGTTGTAGAGTCAAATGATGACAAACAGATTGTTCACCTGTCTGAACATCCCGGTGGTACATTCAAAGGTCGAGCAGGACTCAAACAATCTTTTGTTGTGGGAAACTGCTCTGGAGGATTCCTAGCACCCCTGACCACCCTAAATGCTGGGGTCTCCCCAACCACGTGACAATCCCTCCCAGATTCCCCAAATGCTCTCCAGGATGGTACTACAACTGCAGGGGTTGAGAGGGGAGGACCCGGAGGGGGAAGGAGCACCAGAGGAGGGCAGCAGAGTAGAGACTGGGTATGGCCTGAAGGAGGTAGAAGCCCAGCTGGGAACACTGATGGGGACTCTGAGCTGGGGCCTCCCCCATAGCCAGCTCCTGGGGGAACAGGCTGGTCTCAGGGGACGGAGGGTAGAAAAACCCTATGTGAGCCTGGCTGCTCATCGCCCAGCGCATCCGGCAGAGGATCTGACAGGACCTAAGCTTCTCGGGGCCCTGCCTAGGGATCTCTTCCTCAACTGCCCTGGGCCCCAGGAGCTGCACCCCCATACAGTGGGGGCCTGTCACTCACAGGGACCTCCATGGTCTGAGAACCCACCTAAGTCACACACCAGAAGAATTAATGGGGCCCTCACATATGTAATTAAATATAAAAATAATACAAAATGATACTGAACTGAAAGGTAACTATAAGGAAGGTAAGTAGTTCTTATTTCCCTCACGCTGTTTTATTCTAATAAAATGTTAAATAAGCTGGGCACGGTGGCTCACACCTGTAATCCTAGCTCTCTGGGAGGCCGAGGCGGGCGGATTGTTTGAGCTCGGGAGTTCGAAACCAGCCTGAGCAAGAGCGAGACCCCATCTCTACTAAAAATAGAAAGAAATTAATCGGACAACTAAAAATACATAGAAAAAATTAGCCGGGCATGGTGGCACATGCCTGTAGTCCCAGCTACTCGGGAGGCTGAGGCAGTAGGATAGCTTGAGCCCAGGAGTTTGAGGTTGCTGTGAGCTAGGATGACGCCACGGCACTCTAGCCTGGACAAAAGAGTGAGACTCTGTCTCAAAAAAAAAAAAATGTTAAATAAATTATTTTAAAGCAGCCTTCTTTGATGCCTGAGAACATGCTCCATGTGCCTGTGGGGTGACCCATCAGTGAACACTATCCATGGATTTACTCATTTAATCAGACCTAAAACCTTTTATGTGGATGTGATTCTTATTCCCATTTCGCAGGTGAGATATTGAGGACCAGATTGGTTAAGACATTTGCTCTGGGTCACACAGCTGAGAGTTGCTGGGGCCAAGATCAATCTACTTCAGCCCAGCCTGAGCCTGGACCATGCTCTAGACCCCTAACAAGAAGTTAATTGGCCTCCCCATCACTTGCCACATCGCGCCAGGTCAGTGTCAGTTCCCGGTGATAAGCCAGGCTGTGGAGGGGCAGGTTTGGGCCCCACCAACAGCGTCCCCCACCCCACAGGCACCCCCACACACTGCCTCCCTCCCTCCACGTGCTAGAGACGCCGCTCAGGAGCTTCCTGCAGCCCGTTTCCGCCCCCTGGTGGCCAAGTATAAATCTGCAGCTTGGCCTGTAGCCCAACCTAGTCAGTAATTAATCCATCACCAGGGGCCTGAGCCTGTCTATGCTCCAAAAGACCCTTGCACAACAAGTTACTACTTGTCAACTATTTCAATTTTTTTTTTTTTTGAGACAGGGTCTTGCTCTGTCGCACAGGCTAGAGTGCAGTGGTATCATCATAGCCCACAGCAACCTCAAACTCCTGGGCTCAAGCAATCCTCCTGCCTCAGCCTCCCAAGTAGTCAGAACTAAAGTGAGCACAACCACGCCCGGCTAATTTTTCTATTTTTAGTAGAGACAGGTTCTCGCTCTTGTTCAGGCTGGTCTCAAACTCCTGACCTCAAGCGATCCTCCCACCTCGGCCTCCCAGAGTGCTAGAATCACAGGCGTGAGCCACCCCGCCCAGCCTATTTTAAATATTTTTGCTGTTATTCATGCTCCTGCTTCACCGGTGCCCCCAAGCTCTTGCTTCCTCTGCTGGCCAGGGGCTCCAGGACTGGGCAGAGCAAGCAGCTGGCCAGTGCCACTGAGTACCACTGGACTACCAGGGAGAGGACATACTTGGAGGCTGAGGCAGTGGCCTCACTGTTCCCCAAAGGTATGGAGGATAGAGGAGTGCATTCCAGGCAGGGGAAGAGCAGGGGCAAAGACCTGGGGGCAGTTACATGGAACTGAAGAGAAAAAAGCGGAATTCAATTTGACCCAGTCTCCAGCACAGCTGGGGGATGAGGGCGCCCTGATTACAGTGACAGGTCCTAGTTCTTCAGACAGAAATAGCTCTGGAGCAAGGGAAAGGAGGACAGCTCTGCTCCCACACCCCTCCCACACCCCATACTTCCCCCTGCAGTCACCACGCAGCTGGGGGAGGGTCTGCCCCCCAGAATACATGGGAATGGTTGCCCTGACTCAGCAGATGGAGAAATGGAGGCACTAAATTCAGTTGGGGTCCCTTGCACAAGTCAATGACACATTCAGTTAATGGCAGTGCTAAGGTTCTTGCGTCTGCCTGACCCAAGACTTGGCCTCTTAAACCACCACATCATATGAGGTACCCTGTGCCAGATGAGGCTCTTGTCTCTTGGGAAAGCAGGTGTAAAAAATGGTCAGGGGTTTGCACTTTGCACATGAGCCTCAAGGCCGAAGTGACCCCTTGGTCCTCAGCAGGGAAGAAAAAATACCCAGTTTAGATTCTCAGCCTTCTCCAGAGAAGTGGGTTGTTCAGGTGGAGGTTTGTCGGGTTTGATTGTTGCTATTGGCCGATTAAAGAGTGTTTGGCTTCCCATGAGTGTGTTTGAAACAAACTAGCCCTGCATTTCCCATAGGAAGGGGGAGCGGAGGGGACCAGACTCAGACAACACCCATACATTGTTAGCACCCACGGAGTGAAGGCAATGTATGGGTAAATTTAAATCATAGTCTTTACCTAAAGATGACTGAACAAACACACAGCATGAGGGGAGGCTGTCTTCCCTGTAGAAGTGTGCAGGAACTCGCCCTCTGGCCTCAGAGATGCCCAGACTGGCCCCTCAGACTACAGAACGCAGGAAGCTTCCAGGACAGTGGCTTGGCTAGGGGTCAGAGAACAGGGCCCAGACCCATCTCAGCCACGAGCTTACAGTGGGACCCTGGGGAACTTGGAGAAGTCAGTCCAGGTCTCTGGACTTGATTTGATATTAATGCTTTAAAAAATGGATATCGGCCGGGCATGGTGGCTCACGCCTGTAATCCTAACAATCTGGGAGGCCGAGGCGGGTGGATAGTTTGAGGTCAGGATTTCGAGACCAGTCTGAGCAAGAGCGAGACCCTGTCTCTACCAAAAATAGAAGGAAATTAGCTGGACAACTAAAAATATATAGAAAAAATTAGCCGGGCATGGTGGCGCACGCCTATAGTCCCAGCTACTCAGGAGGCTGAGGCAGGAGGATCGCTTGAGCCCAGGAGTTTGAGGTTGCTGTGAGCTAGCCGGACGTCATGGCACTCTAGCCTGGGCAACACAGTGAGACTCTGTCTCAAAAAAAAAAAAAAAAAAGAATGGATGTCTTTTCTTTTTTTTCTAGAGGAGAAAAAGAAAAGAGTGGATAGATGGGTGTCTCACAAAGTCCACAGGTTCCGCCAAACGTGACTAGCTTTTACAGCAAAGAGGATGGAGGTTGGTGGTGAAACATCTGGAAGTGCTGCAATAAAGTTAGATGGATTCCTTTTACTGTAGGATTTTTCAGAGCCTTGACTAAGCCATTGTCCATTGTGAGCCTCTTCCAAGGGTGGGCAGTGGGCTCTGGCCCCTTTTCTCATTTCATGGGGTGGTGGTCCACAGAGCACACTTTAGGAAAGCATGGGTGAGATGCCCTCTCATGTCCTTTCCAGCCCTGGCCCAAGGATTGAAGATGGGGCAGGCAGGCAGCCCTGGCCATAAAATCCAAGCCCTTCCTTCGGCCCACAAGGCTAGGACCTTTGCCGGTGCTGTTTTCTCTCCATGGAATGTTTTCTCCCAGATAGAGCCAAGGCTTACTCCCTAACCTCCTTCAGATCTCTCCTCAAAGCCTGTCTTACCCAATTTTAACCCGGAGCTCGGTGTCCTGTTCCCTAACAGGGGGTCTCTCCTCAGGCCGAGGTGGGGTTACTGTGGCCCCAGGGGCCCAGGCGCTGACAGCCTCCATCCCGCCCCTGCGCGTAGCCCACGGCGCCTCACCGGCTCGCTCCGGCCAGGGTTTCCCTGAGAGTGGCGGGGAGGGGTGCTGGGCACTCTCGGTTTCCTTGAGAGCTACCGTTTCACTGGGTTCACCGGCTGGGGCTCGAAGGCCACACTGCTTGCTGCCAGAACAGACGCCGCGGTCTCCCGGCAGGCGCCTCGGGGGTGCGAGCCCGCCGGGCAGCGCCCCCTGCTGGCCGCCTCCCCTGCGGCCGCGGCCGCAAGCGCGCGCTCCGTGAAGGCTGCGAGGCTCCTCCTCCAACTTCCTCTTCCTCGCGCTCGACTCTTGGCCTCTTGTACTGCTCTCCAAAACTACTTTCACGGAAGGATTATGAGTCATTTGCAAATGGGAGCGCAAAGGACAACCACAAGGCCCACACAACTGCCCTTCCAAGTGGTTTTACAGAGGCTCAGAGAGGAAGTGAGTGGCCCCGGGTCACACAGCAAGTAGGTGGCAGAACTGGGCCTCACGCTTAGGACTCCCAGAGCAAGCTTCAGCTTTGGCTCTAGCTCTAGAAGCTTAACACGACAATTTTGAGGCCTCCTGACAATCTGGTAAGTCTGTTAGCGCAGGCGCTTCGGAGCGAATTTGAGAAAAGGGCTGAAGAAGGACTTGTATTTTTCAAAAATTCCCAAGCCTTTGTCACTAGCACAGCCTCCAGACTTGCTAAATGGTCCCTGAGTCTGCTGCTCTACAGGGATTGGTAGTTACTCCCTCTGAAAGAAAGGGGGCCCTTTCGGGGTGGGGGTGTGTGTGCCCAGGTGTGTGGTCAGTCTGGAGAGGACAGTGCCGGGAAAAGTCTGGTTCGCTAAAAGGTGGTGAAGTTAAAGCACTTGATTTGGGATGGCACGGGTCTCTGGGACAATTGTCTCAGGGCACAGATGTACTCAGACCAGCAAGAAGGCTCTTCTGGGGAGTGACAGTGGCACAGAACTGCTGCAAGGGCAAGCTCTTCTGCCTATTGGCAAAGAACAAAGACCCCTGAGGTTTTTACACATTCTCCCAGATATCAGGGTTACAGTTTTGACAGACAGAAACTGGCTGCCACCATCTCAGGTCCTCTTGACAGAAGATCATCTTCAAATTCAGCTTTCCTAACATTCCATAGAAAGTCTTGTCTGTATTCCTAAGGAATCAGGGGACTTTGCTGGAATCATCCAAGAGAACCATTTCCCTACCCTAGTCACTCATCTGGCTGCTTTTAAAATAACTTTGCTTTTTTCCCCCCTGATTACACAAGTTATGCCAGATGGGATAATGTATATTTATGATAGAAAATTTCTAATGTTCACCTTTGTCTCTTTAGGATAAATGAAAAGAAGCAGACTGAGTGGATGAAAGGTATGCCCATTGGGCAGCCTTCATTTATGCTCCCACCTGCTGAGACAGCAACTCACCAACATTAGGTATGTAACCGATATTTTAATATTTGTCAGATTGACTGATGAAAATCAATACGTCGTTTTAATTCCCATTTCTCTGGTTTTGAGTGAGGCTGAATATTTTTACATATTTTCTCCCAAAATGCCCGTTGAGCTGTCTGTTCCCTTTCTCAAAGGAGAGATAAGTCCTTTTCCTTCATTTTTTTTTTTTTCTTGTAAGACTTTGGGACAAGGAAGCCTTGAGAGACCAGATGAGAGACTTTGGCTGGCCATCATACATAGAGTGACTGAACCGGTTATGGCCTCTAAACGAAAGTTCCGGCACATACCAAATCCTCAGGGGTGCATTTTTACTTTGGAAGTGGGTGTGTGTGGTAGCTTAGAAAAACTCTGAGGTTTCAAACTTAGTGAAGTGATGTAATTTTTCTCAGGAAAGTGGTGGGGGCAGCCATCTGTGTGTCTGCAGTAGTCAAGCCCAGTGGCTGACACATTGTGGGCACCCAGAAA
>NW_012152729.1:4887540-4888817 GCF_000956105.1 Propithecus coquereli | reverse complement strand
TCCCACCTCTCTGCTGTGTCTCGCCGTCTTCAGCCATTGGGCAATACCTCTGTCCGTCAAGGGCCCGCCTCCGCTTTCGAACCAATCAGCTGGCGGGAGGGCGCTTCCTTCTAGAGCAGGGTCCCGACTAGGGGCCACTTGGGTGAGGTGAGGCCGGGTGGCAGCAGTTGTGGCACTGTGCGCAGGCGCGGAACTGACGGGACCGACCCGGCGGCGGCGGCGCAAGCCGGTGAGACGAGAACGAAGGTCCGAGGTAGGGAAGGGGACGAGCCAGTAGTGTAGACGCTTCCTCCCCCACCTACCCTCGCCAGTGCCTGGCCCTCCCCGGCCTGCGGCACCGGCTCAGGTGATGGGGCGGAGAGCGAAGGTGAGGTGAGGTGAGGGGGCGGGCCCGCGGCCGGGAGGGACATGCGGTGTCCAAGACCACGATCACCCCACTCGTGCGCACGCGCCACGGGGTCCGCGGACTCGCGGAGGACCCTTGGCACAGCGGACCCGGCCTCCCGCACTAGCTGCTCCGGCCCTTCGTGTACCCCTGAGAGCTCAGCATCCCGCCTGTTTTACCCGCTGGGAAGCTGCGGCTCGGAGACACCAAGTCGCCTGGGAGCACCCAGCTGGGACACGGCCGCGCCGGAGTTTGAGGGACATTGGACTTGATAGACTCCGGAGCCCGCACACTTGAGGCTGTGGTCAGAGGCTTGAACTTGAGACCCGTTTGTTTTCTTTAGGGACCCGAAATTGTTTATGTCCTGGCTGCAGTGGGCGGCCTTGCGTGGGGCACCGCTGCCTGCCTTCTCTGCCGGGCATGGGAGGGTCAGGCGCCCTGGGCGCTCCCTGACCGACCCCAAGTTCAGCGGGGTGGGCTAGTGGGGTTGGGGGTCAGGGGACGATCCTTAATGCTGGGAGCTCTCCAGATCGATCAACAGACAAACGTGGGGGATGGCAGGATTCATAAACGAAATCCAAAAGCGTGTAGGAAATGCTCCTCTTCCCCGCAGGTCACCTGAGAAAAGCTAATTATAATGGAGCTGCTTTTTTTCTTTTTCTTTTTTGGGTCCAAGGAAAAATTCTACCAGAGGTTAGTGAAGGGAGGGACTAGGAAACTTGTTTCTTTCACACCCTGTAGAGGCAGATGTGAAGCTTTTGGAAATCAGTTTGGCAGAGTCTACACCCTTTGACCTACTGATTCCTGGTTTGGGAAATAAGTAAAATAGAACCTAAGTAGGGAACAGGTTACTGTTTAAGGCAGTGCAGTTCAGTGTTTTATATATGTATAT
>NW_012152729.1:4837191-4887443 GCF_000956105.1 Propithecus coquereli | reverse complement strand
CCTAGCTCACAGCAACCTCTAACTCCTGGGCGCAAGCAATCCTCCTGCCTCAGCCTCCCAAGTAGCTGGGACTACAGACTTGTGCCACCATGCCTGGCTAATTTTTTCTATATATTTTTTTAGTTGTCCAGATAATTTATTTCTGTTTTTAGTAGAGACGGGGTCTCGCTCTTGCTCAGGGTGATCTCGAACTCCTGACCTTGAGCGATCCTCCAGCCTCAGCCTCCCAGAGTGCTAGGATTACAGGCGTGAGCCACCGCGCCCGGCCCACTTTGGTGTTTTATAAACAGCAAGTTAGTGGAAACAGCCTCTAAACTCCCAGGAATAGAGAATAGTTAAGTAAATTGTGATTGTTTATGATGAAACATATCCATTAAATGTAATATCATAAAAAAATGCTCTTGACAGGAAAGCCAGATTCCAAATTGTGATTACAACTATATAAAAATATGTACAGAATGACCAGAGAGGTATACACCTAATGATATAAATAACTACTTTTTTTGAGCAGAGAGGTCATATTTCACTAAATCCTCCCAGAATCTTATGAGATTAGTATTATTCCCATTTCACCAATGGATAACTGAAGCTTAGACAAGTGAAGCAGTGTTTCTGATGCTAGACAGCTGGTGTCACACCTAGTGTCCTCTTGGGCCTCTGAGATGCCACATTTAGCCATTATTTGAGGACTTTCTGTGTGCCAGGTACAAGCAATGGAAAACTGCTCATGAGTAAGGCACAGTTCCTGAATTCATGGAGCTTATAGACTAGTAGGAAAGCAGATATTTATAATCTTGTTTAAAAATTTGAGATAGGGTCTCACTGTGTTGCCCGGGCTGGGCTCAAGAGATCCTCCCACCTCAGCCTCATGAGTAGCTGGGATTACAGGCATGGAACACCGTTGCCCAAAGCAGTTATTTAAATGAACACTTAGTCTGCTGGGGACAGTGTGAACCTGGGAGCTGTCAAGAGCTGAGCTCAGTCAAGAGAAAGAGCTTAGGAAGAAGAGGAAAAAGAGGCCTCTGGTCAGCTGGGAGGAATGAGCGAGGCCTGCAGTGGCTCTGTAGCAGCAGAGGGTGTATAAAAACCTGTTTTCCAAATTTTCTGGAATGTATTTATGTGTTATTGGGGAGTAGGGTGACTCAGTATTTGAGTTTAGTCAACTCTTTTAGTTTACCTTAAGTCATTTTTGTTCAGGATATTAGCAGATTTTCAGAAGTCAGTATTTTTAAGTAGTTAAATTTGAAACTTTCTTAAACTTTAATTTTCAGGTTTAAAAAGACCCTTTTTTCCTGAAAGAACTCATTTGCTGCTATAGTTTCAGAATGTCAAGTACTGTGGCCTACTGGATCTTAAATTCTGTAAGGAACAGCGTTGCCACATTTCAAGGGGGCAGACGTTTATATTCTAGGTGTATCTCAAATAGGAATAAATCAAAATGGAAGCTCTTTTCTCAGGTGCCACCCACCCTAAAAAACAGTTCCCCATGTGGTAGCTTTACTCTTCAGAAGGCATACAGGCACACGTCCACGGAGGAAGATGATTTCCAGTTGCAACTCAGCCCGGAGCAGGTAAATGAAGTGCTTCGAGCTGGTGAGTCAGCCCACAAGATTCTTGACCTTGACAGTGGAGTCCCAAATTCAGTGTTGCGGTATGAGAGCAACCAGCTGGCTGCCAATTCCCCAGTGGAGGACCGGCGAGGTGTAGCCTCCTGCCTGCAGACCAGTGGACTGATGTTTGGCATCTTTGATGGACATGGTGGTCATGCATGTGCGCAAGCAGTGAGCGAGAGGCTCTTCTACTACGTCGCAGTGTCCCTGATGTCCCACCAGACCCTAGAGCAGATGGAGGAAGCGATGGAAAGCATGAAGCCCCTGCTGCCCATGCTGCAGTGGCTCAAGCACCCAGGGGACAGTATCTACAAGAATGTCACATCAGTGCATCTTGACCACCTCCGTGTCTATTGGCAGGAACTGCTTGACCTACACGTGGAAATGGGCCTGAGCATTGAGGAAGCATTAATGTACTCCTTCCAGAGACTGGATTCTGACATCTCGCTGGAAATTCAGGCCCCCTTGGAAGATGAGATGACAAGAAATCTGTCACTCCAAGTTGCCTTCTCTGGAGCAACAGCCTGCATGGCCCATGTTGACGGAGTTCACTTGCACGTGGCAAACACTGGTGACTGCCGGGCCATCCTTGGTGTCCAGGAGGACAATGGCATGTGGTCTTGTCTGCCCCTCACCCGTGACCACAATGCCTGGAACCAAGCCGAGCTGTCCCGGCTAAAGAGGGAGCACCCCAAGTCAGAGGACAGGACAATCATCATGGATGACAGGCTGCTGGGTGTCCTCATGCCCTGCAGGGCCTTCGGGGATGTCCAGCTGAAGTGGAGTAAAGAGCTACAGCGCAGTGTCCTGGAGAGGGGCTTCGATACTGAGGCCCTCAACATTTATCAGTTCACCCCTCCACACTACTATACTCCCCCATACCTGACTGCTGAGCCTGAGGTCACGTACCACAGGCTGAGGCCCCAGGATAAGTTCCTTGTGCTGGCCTCAGATGGCCTGTGGGACATGTTGAGCAATGAGGACGTGGTGAGGCTGGTGGTGGGGCACCTGGCCGAGCTGGATTGGCACAAGCCAGACCTGGCCCAGAGACCCACCAACCTGGGGCTCATGCAGAGCCTGCTGCTGCAGAGGAAAGCCAGCAGGCTCCTTGACGCTGACCAAAATGCAGCCACACGTCTGATCAGACATGCCATCGGGAGCAATGAGTATGGGGAGATGGAGCCGGAGCGGTTGACAGCAATGCTGACATTGCCAGAGGACTTGGCAAGAATGTACAGGGATGATATCACTGTCACTGTGGTGTATTTTAACTCAGAATCAATTGATGCGTATTACAAGGGAGGTTAAGAGTCTCCCATCCTATTGCCAAGGTTAACATAAATGCTCTTCTAAAATATTTTCACTTACTCTTAAACTAGCTATCCAAACCTTTCTGTTAAAAGAGCAGTCAGATGTAGCTTGCTAAACAATTAACTAACATGATGGGGGGGAAAAACAGCCTAGGTTTAAAGACAATAGCAGTGATTTTTTTTCTCCCCATGTTTTGATCAACTCTTAACACATACAGAGGGCAGAACATAAAGACTATAGAATAGGCTTGGGCTTGTGTAGCCCAAGTGCTTTTACAAAGATACTGTTAAACGTGTCAGCCTGAGCCTTCAAAGGGTAAATTTAATCATGATTCTAAGAATAAAGAACTTCAGGATCTTCTGAGCTCTTGCAAAAAATCTGCAAATTTAATAATTGCCCTGAATTCACAATCATGGACTTCTAGACTATGAAGAGAGCTTTTAATTTGTTTTTGTTTTTCGTTTAAATTACTAAATCTAGGTTTACAAAGCATACTACAGCACACTTTTGTGTGCAATAGCCTGACTTTTTTGTGATTATACTTACAAAAACATTTTGTAATACTGCATTCTAGTTCTCTTCTAGTTTATCTTAAAACTGAATCCTTAAACTTGCCAACAGGCCTACTGTAAGCATGCTTGGAATGACTTGTTTTGGTTTTCAGTTGAGAAGGATCTATGCCTCTGGACCAGATGAATTTATTAATGCTTGTGCTGCTTTTGGTCTCCACTGAGTCTCAGTCTTGAAACTTTGATCCATTGTAGGAGGTAGCTAATCTAAGCCTTAACTCCTCATCTTTCCTGTATTAGTAAAATTTCCTCCTGGACTTAGCCTCTGGGGGTTTATTCCTAGCATTTAACCTCTCTGCTGATACCTCTCAAACATTCTTTTGTTATTCCACCTAATGCAATCCTTCTACCTCTATTATGCTAAACCCCTCACCCAGTTTCTGCAGCCAAACATCTTAAAAGAATGTTCCTTCTTCAGATGATTGCAGGGAAAGGAGAAAATGCACAGTGGTAGTTGTAAGAGTTTAGGTTGGACAGGCTTATTTGGTGGATTGTGGATTTAAGATTCAGCCTTAGTCTGGAGAGGTGAAAACATGAAGGGCTTAAGAATAGTCACTAACAAGGGTTTAAGGAGAACAGTCCTGGATACTCTCAGAATCCTATCCTGAGAGGGAAGAGGAGGATTTATCAGATGGGACACTTGCCCTTAGACTGGGCTTATGTTGCCATTGCTACTCCTCAGGAATTAGACCCTATTTAGTATAGAAGTTGCGGCAAAAGTAAAAATGTAACTTAATGGTTTCTGTGGGCTGCAGAGTCTTTGTATTTACTTGAAAATAAACCATGTGGATCCTTTTGGAGGATGAATCTCTTCTCATGAGTTCTTGTGGCAGTCAAACAACAGGAAATGTGTCCCTAAATGGAAACAAATATAATCCCACAAAACGGACAGTTTTATTTTCCTGTACCACACAAGGCAGAAAACTACATTTGTTGATTCCTCTCCTCATCTTACCCCCTTATGCCATCCACTGAAAAGAAAAACAAATAACTAGGTTTCACGGCCTCGTTTTTTTTGTCTGTGTCCCAGCTGACCTGCAGTCACATGTTAGGATACTTCTAGCTTGGGGAATGTTTCTCTGTGCATTTTCCAGTGCAACTGCTCAGTGATGTGGTTTCATCTTAGAAATTCTCTTTTGGGTACTTAAGCCTTGGCCCTTTTATTCTGAAACTATTAGTATTCCTTCTCTTCTGAAATCTTAGATTTTTTTTTTTTTTTTTTTTGAGACAGAGTCTCACTTTGTTGCCCGGGCTAGAGTGCCGTGGCGTCAGCCTAGCTCACAGCAACCTCAAACTCCTGGGCTCAAGTGATCCTACTGCCTCAGCCTCCCAAGTAGCTGGGACTACAGGCATGTGCCACCATGCCCGGCTAATTTTTTCTATATATTTTTAGCTGTCCAATTAATTTCTTTCTATTTTTGCTAGAGACGGGGTCTCGCTCTTGCTCAGGCTGGTCTCGAACTCCTGAGCTCAAACAATCCGCCCGCCTCGGCCTCCCAGAGTGCTAGGATTACAGGCGTGAGCCACCGCGCCCAGCCTGAAATCTTAGATTTTTTTTTTTTTTTTTTGAGACAGAGCATCACGCTGTTGCCCTGGGTAGAGTGCAGTGACGTCTTCAGAACTCACAGCAACCTCAAACATCTGGGCTCCAGTGATCCTGCCTCAGATGTCACACACACACCCCCTACCCCAGTAGCTGGGACTATGGGCATGCGCTACCACGCCTGGCTAATTTTTTTCTATTTTTGGTAAAGACAGGGTCTCACTCTTGCTCAGGCTTTTCTCGAACTCCTGAGCTCAAGGGATCCTCCTGCCTCAGCCTCCCAGAGTCCCAGGATTACAGGCGTGAGTGCCAGGGCTGATCTCTTAGATCTTAACTCAAAAATAAAGTGTGAATCACTCTCATCCTGCTAGCATATTTGTTGATATATTAATAACTGAGGACTCTACTTATCTGACATTTTCTTTGCCCTTTATTCTTGATGCCAGCTAAACCCTGAAGTATCTTTGGAGCCTTTACCAGCATATAAAATGTCTGAATCCTACTTTGGAGCCTAGCATGGGTCATAATTTATCTGATTCAATAACTTGTGAGACAGCTAAGAGAACACAGACTTCTCTCACCTGTGTTTCCAAGCGTATCTGTTTTTCCTCTGCCTAATAAATTTTCCTGCTTTCTAGCTGGTATATTGAGAGAGAAGAAAGGCTGATTATTGTCTGCCTTTTTTCCACCATGAACTGTCAGTTCTTTCCATGAATGCCTCAGGCAACATTCTGGAAACCCCAGATCTTCTGGTTAAACCCCAGTATATCTGTCTCCCTGGCCACTATTCTGCTGTCATTGGCCTTCCTAAAGCACATGAGCTACTGTTTCAGGACACTGGGATTTGAGAGGAGGTTAATAGTACTTCTCAGGTCTTCCAAAGCATTTCTTATTTCTTTTATATAGAGATTTCAATATTGAGACTGAAACTTTTTTTTTTTTTTTGAGACAGAGTCTCTCTCTCTTGCCCAGGCTAGAGTGCCGTGGCATCAGCCTTGCTCACAGCAACCTTCAACTCCTGGGCTTAGGCGATCCTCCTGCCTCAGCCTCCCGAGTAGCTGGGACTACAGACACACGCCACCACGCTTGGCTAATTTTTCCTATTTTTCGTTGTTAGGCTAATTTTTTCTTCTATTTTTTAGTAGAGACGGGTTCTCACTCTTGCCCAGGCTGGTCTTGAACACCTGAGCTCAAGAGATCCTCCTCAGCCTCCCAGAGTGCTAGGATTACAGGTGTGAGCCACCGCGCCCAGCCAAGACTGAAACTTTTTAAATGAATATGAGATTTAAATGAATATGAGATTGAACATTTAATATGTTGGATGTAACTTTTGAAGAAAATATGCATTGGTGCTTCAAATTGCATATTTATCATTTTAGGTAAGAAACTTTGATAATATTGGCATAATCTAGTGTTGTTTTATATAAATGCAGCTCTGTTGATTCTGGGGATGAATCAAAATGGGTAGATAAGATGGTATTCTAAATTCAAATTAATATAATAGATGAAATTCCTTAGATTTACCTTTCTGAGATGTTATTTGTAACATTTAAGCTAATTTATTTTAATGAAAATGCAAAGTTTATGGTATGTTAATATATAAACATATTTTTCCCAGAAGTACATTTGACCTAAAAAGTGTCTAGTATTTAGCACACTGGGTAAAGTTTAGTTTAGATACAATCGAGTTGGCATCTTTTATTTTATTTCTTATTTTTTTGGCACCTTTTAAACATAAGTGAAATATAAACAGCTTGAACTTGAGCTAATTAAAGAAGAGCATAATTATATGTAACTCAAAAAAAAGTGTCCAGAATGAGTCTGGCTTGACTCTTTTGTGCGTCAGCCCCTAGTGACCTGTCTTCATTTGACAGCTTTTGGGAAGCCTTAACTTCCCGGGTGAAAGTAGAATATCCTGGAACTGAGCCATCCAACTTTCATCTGAAAGTGGTTCGTTTGTTTCTGAAATGTGACTCTTTCCTGCGGCAGAAAAAGCCCTGGTGTAGCCTTGGAGCTGGAGCTAAAGGCTGGTGGCACAGCCTGCGATAATGCATCACCTCGTGGAAAGCATGTCTGGACTGCCCTATAACCATCTGAGCCGACTGAGGCTCTGTCCCTTACTCCTCAGTCACCTAACGCTTTAACTTGCCTCCTGGAAAATATTTACCAAGCATTTACTTGTAATAATTAACCATGTTCTTTAATAATTACTGACATTTGTGTTTTAAGCTGTATACCAATGTTCTTATTTGACCCTGATTTTCTAACCGTTAGAGATATTTAAGTAAAACTTGTAAATAAAAGAGACAAAATGAAATTTGGTTTCTTTCGGTTTGAATACTTATTTTTTTGAGTCCTTAGGATTCCTAGATTAGGCCAACTTTTGTTTCACCACCTTTTATTTGGCCATGGAAGATTTTAGGCTGTTCACGAGTCCACCCAAAAGAGAAGTATGCGGCTCTGCAAATTTTTGGTGGTTGCTGCCCACACAGGAAGTCTTCATTTAGTTAACCATGTGTGTGGGGACTTGAAAAGAAAAAGGAAGTGAAGGCAGTTTGTTGTGAGGGTCTCCACACGCTCAATGCCAAGGTCTGCTGGGATTTCATATTATTTAACTTGAGTTTGTAAAACCAACTTGTCAAACCAGCTTCTGTGTTAATATTAAATGCAAAGCGAGCTTTCGGAAAAAGGTCTAGGCAGCTACCTAGATGGAATTGAAGACCCCCTCCATGCCACCCCCACTAACTGAGCTGTGTCTCATTGCACCAGGAGTGACACAGCTCAGTGCTAAGGACTCCTCCAGTGGGTACTTCTTAAAATGCAAATACAAATATTAAGTCATTGACACTTCAGTGTGTACTGGGGTGGTTAAGCTGGGCTTGAGCAGATTTTTGGGGAGGGAAAGGTAGAAAGAGGAGTGTTTGGGTCTGATAAAAATAACAGGAACTGTTACTCCCCTTTTTAACATGATGGAACTGAGGCTCAGAGATTGAAAAACACCCATGACACAGTGTTTGGGCTGGAGTTTGAACCAAGTCCAACGTATTGTCTCAATACTGGGCTTTCATAAGGGGATGATAATGCATGAAAAATCTCTTTTTGCAAAATTTTGGCTCAGGGTGGGTGGGGCTGGGAAGAGGAGTCGGTGCTGAAAGGAAGGCAGAAGGCTTTTTGTTGTTGCTGAGAATAAAATAGTTCTGTTAACGCTTTTGATATTTCTTTGGCTGTTATGAGTCAAGCTATGTATACTTACACATTCCGATGTCCCATCATTTTGGAACATAATAAAAATAGAGGAAACTTAGAATTAAATTTAAAAAATTGAGCTCTTTGGGAACCTGAGGGGGGAAAATTAAATTTATAGATTTAATTTTTACTTTTCATCTCTAGAGTTTTTGTTTCCATTTTACTTGATGCTACTAAACACCCTTAAAGGGTTCCCCCACCTGATGACCTTCTGAATTGTAGGTGGCCAGCCAGTGCTCCAAGCAGCTTCCTCCGGGATGGGTGAAACTTTACTGACTCCTGTGGGTCAGAAAGTCATTGCGCCATTGGTCCCTGACTTACCTGTTTACCAGCAAGCATACCTTGGTTTGGGAAATTGCCTGGCTGGTGGGGGGCAGCAAGGGGGAAGCGGGAAGATCAAGGTTGCAGTTCTGACTTTCACTGGCAAAGGAATTAGTAGGTTGGGGCATGTTACTCACTCCACCCCACTGGAAAAGTGATCTGTGGAGGGGCTCTCCAGAGCCGCCTCTATCTCAGATCTCTTCCTGCCTTTGCAGGATTCTGGACAGCCCTCATGTGCCCAATTTCACTGTCCCTGCAGCAGATGGACAGAAGGAATGTCTGCCTCCAGCTGCTGCTCTATCCACCCTGCACAAGCCTTGCATGCCCTGGGGTGAGGCATGTGGAGCTGTCCAGGGGTGGCCCCATCCAGGTGGGGGCTAAGAGGGCCATGATACTGGCCACAATGGGGACCAGGAGGGGCCAGTCCAGGGAAAGGAGTAAGTGGAGTGAAGCACCGGAACGGTCCAGTCCAGTGGGTCTGGGGACCAGGCGCAGGGGCATTATGGAGGCGGTAGGGATGGGAGGTGCAGGGAAGGCGAGGGGGAAAAGGGGCTAGCCAAATGTAGCTGGGTGGTGTGAACTAAAATAAAATCTTAAGGCTCCCCCCAACTGGCTGACTGAATGGACCCCCTCTCAGCCAAGGGGATACCCTAAAACTGAGTTGCAGACGTGAAAAGGGAGGTCAGACATGCCTTATCATGCCCCCCACCCTTCTTGGAGATAACCCTTTGTAACTCATTAATGAGCCTAAGGCTGTACAAGAAAAACCTGCAGATCCTCAATTTACACAACAAATATATGGCTGGTAGCTTGTCTCCCATCAACAGACTTCTTTATCTGAACTTAAAACATTCCAGGCCTTTAGACCAAGCTTCGTTTCTTTAATCAATTACAAGTCAGAATCTTTAAACCCACCTACAACCTGTAAGCCCTCCCACCCTTTGAGATGTCCCACCTTTTCGGGCCAAACCAGTATATGCCTTCCATATGTTGATTTATGAGTTTACCTGTAATTCCTGTCTCCCTGAAATATATAAAAGCAAACTGTAATGCAGCCACGGGGAGTCCACTTGCTCAAGGTTTGTTGGGTGTGGCTCTGGGCCATGGTCCTCAAATTTGGCTCAGAATAAACCTTTTTAAATTATTTTACAGAGTTTGGCTTCTTTTGCATTGACAGTGGGCAGGGAGGAGCCCCTTCAGGTGCCCTCCACCCAGGGGAAAGTGAGCAAGGTCATGTGGAGGGTCTCAGGAAGGGCTGCGGGCATGTCTTGCCCTTCATCAGTGTGGGGGGCAGAGCAGGAAGTCCTGCCTTAATCCCCTACTTGCCCTGTGGTGTGGCCCGGAGGGCTGTTGGGCCGTTGTCCTTATTTGGCTCCTCCCACCCCATCCCTGCAGGCTTAGGCCTGGCCCTCTGTCCTGCTGGGGGTGCACAGCCTGATTGTGGGATGAGCGAGGGAGGGCGGGAAGACAGAGGGAGGACAGAGGGAGGGACGGATAGATGATTAGGGAGGAGCAGGTGAGGAGAAATGAGCTAAAGAGAACGCAGTCAGAGAACTGGGAGAAAAACAGTGAGTGGCAGCGTGGTAGCAAAAAGAAGCAAGGAGTGTCTGGTGCCAGAGAGGCTGAGGGTGTGGGTGGACGGAAACGAACAATTAGCTTAGAAAAGAACACTACAGGAAAGGTGAGGGCCATTCTGTGTGCTCTTTTGGGGCTTGGGATATAGGACGGGCCTGTATTTCAAGGTGGAGGTGAGGACGTGTCCCATCTGAGGGTTGGAGGGTTGGCTGAGCTCGGATCTCTTCCTCTGGAACAAAGCAGTGCAGGGGTGAGGACAGGGAATGTTGTCAACGAGCCAGCGTGCTCCTGGGCTTGTGAGAGGGCAGAGTGTCCATGGTTCACTTGGGGTCGGGGGCTTTGCTGGCCCTGCACTGGGCTTTGGCCCAGAGGGATGGAGGAGCTGCGCCTCTTCCAAGCTCCTCCTGGTGGCTTGGTCACTAAATCCTGAGGGGCTGGGGAGTTCTGCGGGTGCAGCAGTGGGAGGCGGAGGCTGCCTCTAGATGTCGCCATCTGGCCATGCTGGCATCAGCAGCTGCCTGAGTGGGAGGAAAGCATTCCTGAGATGAGGCCTGAGACCCATCCCCAGCCCAAGCCCGGTGTCCCAGGGACGCAGCATGGAACACCCTCGGGGAACCTCATTGGACTCTGGACATCTTTAGAGCTGGGAATGAGCGTGGGGTGGGGAAAGGACCTGTCCTGTGGTTACCCAGCCCTGCCTTGTGGGGAAGGAGCTGCCAGTGCCCCAGGCTGAGCCAAAGCCAGGTGGTGGGAGAGTGGCTGCCACCCTGACCAGTCTCTCCTGGCATGGCTGTTCTCCTCTCCTCCCTACCCCGCTGCCTGCGGCCAGTCCCCCACTCACCCTCCTAAGGACCATTCGCTCCTGCCCACCCCTGTCTCAGCTCCAAGAATGGTCCAAACCACCTTTACCTTCCCCCATCCCAAATGACAGCTGCCCCTCCAGACAGTTCCGCTCACCACACAGCAGTCACTCTGACCACGTCACTCCTCCGCTCAGAACCCGTCCATGGCTCCCTATCCCCTTAGGATGAATACTCAGACTCCCTCCCCAGGCTGGCCTTCCTGACCTCCTCCACCTGTTCCCCGGTGTGTGGGCTCTACAGTCACACAGAGCTCTTCCACATCCCTAGAATGTACCAGGCCTTTGGCCTTGCTGTTCCCTCATCTGGAAACACCTACTGCCTCACCCTCCGTCTCCACCCTGCTCACTTCTGCTACTTG
This sequence comes from Propithecus coquereli, assembly GCF_000956105.1. NCBI lineage: Eukaryota > Metazoa > Chordata > Mammalia > Primates > Indriidae > Propithecus > Propithecus coquereli. Next base: position 4,876,047 of record NW_012152729.1, on the reverse strand, counting down.
GCGTGACCGTACTGAAGCGTCGCCTGCCCTGGAAAGTTCCTCACTTTCTTGGCAGGGACAGCTGCCTCCTCCAGTTCCCAAGGCCCCGGGACCTCCATCACATCCCAGGCAGTTCCTCTGTCTGTCTGCCCTCTTGGCAGCACCAGGGGCCCCTCTGACTCTCCTCTGGATCCCCAGGGATCAGCCCAGTGCCTGTGTCAAGTAGTGACTCGCACGTGCGTTTAAAATGTTAGCGGGGAAAGAGTGAGAAAAGGGAAAGAGATCTCCGTCTCCTCCCACAAGCTGCTGTCACCTCTTCCAAGAGCTGGGCCAACCCCCACCCATGTTATCCCTGGAGTGGAGCCTGGGACCCTCTACTTTTCACTCCTTGTTGTGGTTTTAAGGATGACCACAAATTTCTCGACACTCCTCCCATCAAGCAGTGGGGTCTAATTCCCCTCCTCTTGAATCTGGGCTGACCTTAGGGACTTGCTTATAACTAATGCAATGTACATACTCAATGTACTCGTTGATAGGTTCTTAGAAACTGGGACTTTAAGCAGAATGTAAAAGGAAACCAATTTTGCCACAGGCTAATTGATATAATGAAGAATTAAGTTCCCAAGGCAGGTCACAAAATCACTACACTTCTAAATAAAGACCCCAAACATTTCTACTATTAAACATTGACATAAATGGGAGCTATACATGCATTTGAAAAAGATTAATAAAAATAAGTAAGAGAACGACTAACCCAATTATTTCAGTTCAGAGTCACTGATGGCCGAAGCCTGTCCTGGCAGCTCAAGGCACAAGGTGGGAACTGATCCCATCGCAGGGCTCACTCACACACACACCCACACTCACCCACCCTGGGACCATGTAAACACGCCCGTTAACTGAACGTGCACAGCTTTTGGATGTGGGAGGAAACCAGAGTACCCAGAGAAAGCCCACACGGACATGGGGGGGAACACGCACACGCCCCATAGATACTGCCCCTGGCCCTGCCTCCTTTCCTGCCTTCCCGAGAACACAGGCATCCCTGGTGTATCCAGTTTATTTCTCTTTCAAACACAAGGCACAATTGCACAATTGCTTCAACCACCCTTTTTTCTTGGGGAAGGGTAGTCGTGGCTGAACTATTTAAAGCAAACCCCAGACCTCATGTCATTTCCAGCTAGCCATCAGTAAGCACCCCCGAAAGAATGGTTATTTTCTTAAATCTCTGCAATGCTGTCATTAAAGAATTTGAAACGGGGGGACCTACGAAGTTGAAGCAAGTACGGCAGTCTTGACTGTCAGTGAATCTGGTAGCTGGTATAAGTGGCTTTGTTGTACTATTTGCTCTACTTTTGTGTATGTTGGAAATTTTTTTATGAACAACAACAAAAAAGCCTCCATTGACATCCTCCCATGGCCACCCACCCACCCTCCCCTGCTTTCAAGGAGTCAGAAAAATGTCTCAATCCCTTCATGATGTGCAAGGCTGAGAGTGATCTGATCCTGCCCACCCTTCAACCTCATCTCCCACCTCTTCCACTTTTGTGCCGCAGCCACCTGACCTGCTTCCAGCCAGGGTGTCTCTCCCTAGTTAACTGGGCCTACCGGGGACTCAATCTATGATAATTTGTGACAATATACTAGGTTATATGTGTAAGCATATGCTCTAGCCTGGTGCTGTGCTGAGCACTTCACATGTGTTATCTCATTTAATCCTCACACAACCCTATGAGCAATTACTATTAACCCACTTTACAGACCAAGAAACTGAGCCTGGAGAGGCTCAGTTTTATTTCATGAAATGATGTACCCAAGGTCACAAAACTAGTAAATACCAAGCTGAGTTTCCAACCGTGGTGTCTGACTCCAAAGCTTCCTCTTAACAATCGGGTGATTCTGTTGAATATTTATTCATTTGATAAAAAGCATATTCTCCACTTGTTCCCCAACAGCCTGGCAGCAACTTAGAAAGGAATGAGCTGTTGGTCCATGGAAGTATTCTAACAAATGCTGGGGAAACACTTGGCAAGATGTGAATTGGATGGAGTGTGGAGGGTCTCACCCTGAGGCTGGGACCTCTGCCTGTGCCTGGAATGGGGGGCTGTGTGGATGCAACCTCCAGCATGGGTCAGGGGAGACCCTGTGTATGGTGTTTCCTGTGTCCCTGATCAGCCTGGCCCTTGGGGCTGGGAGGGTAGAAGCTCAGGGGTGTCTGCCTCAAGAAGGCCAGAGGGGCCAGCAGACCACAGCTTGCCCTACTCTCCTGACCCCATGGCCCTGGACTGGTCTCTGATCCCACTCCCTGCCCTGGGCCTGGCACCTCTGGCTTGGGGAAGGGCCTAGAACTCCTGAGACACACAGTGAGGCCTGCCCTCCCACTGAGCACCTATCAGAATTTATCTCAGATGAGAGAGAAGTGGTGTGGGGGAGAGAGAGGCAATTGCAAAAGGGGATTTGAACAAAAATGGTCATGGCACTGGTGTTTGTAAGAAAGAGAAAGTGGACACGGCTGACATGTCCCACGTCCTCCTCAATGAAGGCTAGACAAAGAGATTCTGGTGCATCCATCCTGGCAGACTTTAAAAGTGATTGAGAAAAGAAAAAGTGATAGTGGAAAATCTTTATAGTTTATTTGACAAGTAACGGCTTATTGCAAATACTGTAAATGGGGGGGATCAGACCACAAAACAGAATGTACAGTGTGGCCCCAAGTTGAAACCCCTCCCCCAGCCCTCACACACATGCCTCCACCAGCTCCCTCGTGATTTACCCCATTGGCCAGTGGCCGGCAGTGGGGGAGGGGCCTGTGACTATCTTGGGAAGGGGATGAGATCACCCCAAGGCTGGCTGATTTAGAACCGGGTAACTTTTTCCACCCACATGGCTCTCACAGGCTTCTGCGCTGGCTCATAAACCGTGGCGCCAACCTCAGGGTGGCAGGGGGCCACGCTCCCCTCCCCAGGGTGGAGATGTGGCTAGAGCTGGGTGGGGCACAGGTGCTGGGCTGAAGTTGAGATGGAGAAGCAGGATGGGTCTGGGGAGTCCCAGGGCCAAGCTGGGACCCTGCGAGAACTTTGCTCCCAGCAGATCTGGGTGTCCTGTCACTCCTCAGGGACCTGTGTGTTTGTGGGTACAGGAATATCCCAGATGACAGCCACCTGTGAAGAGCTGAGCTGAGCCCCCAGCCATGCCTCTAACACCTGGTATGTCTTGGGATTCCAATCAGTCGGCCAGGCCTTTCTGGGAGAGGACACCTGCTGCCTCTGGCCAAAACCCCGGGGACAGTGGCTGTGGAGGGATGAGGTTTGGACTGGGAAAGGGATCAGGGTCCAATTCCAGCTCAGCAAATAACTGAGTTCAGTTCAACTCACCCCCGCAGATCCCCTGGCCTCAGTACCCAGCAGGCCGCCCCAAACCTGTGCTCCAGCCTTAAGGAAACTCTACAGTGTGTTCCAGTCCCCTGAGCTCTGCCACGCCTCCGGGCCTTTGTCTAGGCAGTTGTCCCAGCCTGGCTACCCTCCCCCTCTCCAGCTGCCTTTGTCAACCCCCACCCTCAAGCTGGGTCACCTGTCCCCAGGTCAATGTGCATCGTGTGCATCATGCTAGCTTGTCCATGTTCAGCTGGGGTGAGCCTAAGGGCAGGGGCTGGGTCCAGGGAAAATTCTAGGACATGCTGTATGAAGGCAAGGGCAGGACCCCAGAAGGGATCAGTGGTCAGGAGAGGACCAACTGTGGGTTCAGCACTGTTTTGTGCCAAGGCCTTGAGGGGGACCTCAAGAGCCTCCAGCCCCTCAGACCCCGCAGCAAACAGTAAGAGAATGTAGCATGAGGCACCCCAGCCTGGCCCTTATGGGCAAGGAGCAGGAGCCGGGCAGAACCGGAGTGAGCTGGTGTGTCCCTTCCTTAGCCTGGGCCCTGGGCAGCGGGGCCAGGAATGGAATTCTCCAGCTGGACGGAGCTGTTCTTGGAAAATCCCCACAAGCCCTTCCAGAAATGTGCTTTTGTGCCTGACTGTGGCTCCTTCAGAGTTGGAGGAGAAGGGACCTTTCTGCTGCTGGACCACTTGGGCAAGATTCTTGCCCTCTCTGGACCCCTGGGCCTGGACTGCGGGACAGCTGAAGATTCACATCTATTGAGTGCCATCTGGCAGCTTTACCAAATTCCCTCAGCCACCCTGAGAGGCAGGGATCAAGGTTCCCCTTATTTGAGAAGGAAGTGGATGCTTGGAGATGCCGAATGGCTTGTCCATGGTCACATAGCTGAGGCAGGATTCGAACCCACCTATCAAGGGTCAGCCTGCACATGATCCCAGTCCCCCACCCCCAGGCAGGACCTCCAGAGGGGCAGAGAGAGTCTGCAGGCTGAGGATGCCACTTCCAGCTCAGCCCCACCTGACTGAGGTCTGGCCTGGCCCTGCGCCTGCCACTCTCAGAATAACCCTGCTGGTTCCGGGCACGGATCGCAGGCTATCACCTGGGACCTATTTTTGTCCTTCGGGTAACAAGGAAGCCTCACCTTGTGCAGTAACCACTTGGGGCAAGGGTGGAACATGTGACCCCCTAACCCCAGCTGACCTTGCTACCCTGCTGGGTCTCCCTGCCCCAGCCACTTCCCAGAACCCGGCTTCCTAGGCCCCATCTCCTCTTCTCGGCAGCTCACACCTCTGCACGCATACACACTGCCACCAGGGTGCCGAGAGCATCTTCATTTGTCCTCCTGATCCGTCACCAAGCCTCACACACCACACACCTGAATAGCCGGAAAACTCTTTCTCATGTCTAGCTGTGGAAGAAGCCCACTTCCTCAGGTTCCAGTTGGAGAGTTCTAGAATCCAGTTGGAGAGGGGCCTTCTGGGGATCCAGCATCTAAACTTGACTTTCAGAATCTGGGGCCTATGGAGCCGTGGCTGAGAGCATTAGAGGAGACGACAGAAGCTGTGGGCATATCCACAGATCCTCTGAAAGGACAAACACCATCTCAGGGGTCAACCCCGAAGGCCATTTATGTGTTGGGGGGTGATCCCTTGGGGTGGGGCCCACAGATACATAGGAGGGCGCCCAGCAGACTTACAGGGGCCCCTTACTGATGAAACCAGGTGTGGATGTGTGTACTGGGGCGGGGGGGTGGAAAGTGTCACGTCCTGAACCCAGCAACATAAGAGAAATACACAGAAAAAAGACTGGAAGGAAATCTGATAAACATTAGTGTATCAGCAAAAACAAGAATGACTGCAGCTGTAAAGACGATAATGATACCAGCTGTTCCATTTTTTTCAGGGCCAATTATGTGCCACCCGGCGTGCTAAGTAAGGGCTTTGCTTGTATTATCTCAGTTAATCCCCACGATGCGCTCTTTGCGGGGGGTGTTGGGCAGCGGCCTGTGGGGTGAGCTCTATAAATATGGCTGCTTCTTGCCAGGTCTGCAGCTTCCCTGGAGGTGGGTGGATGGGCCCTCAGGCCCCAGACACGGGGATGCTGCGCTCTCCCTGCCAGCGGCATGGGTGTGAGAGGACGTGGCTGCCCCTCGGGGATGCCTTCCGGGAGCCAGCCAGGCCCACTGAGCTAACCCCGGCCCCCACTTGGCCCTACTCCCCTAGGCACTGGGGCTCGAAATAGCCGCTGGAAAGCTGACAGTCAAAGGCGAGCTAAAAAAAGGCCCCTCAGTCTGGGCTCTGTCGCACACGGCTCGTAGGGCCTATTTTGGGGGAGAGGGTGCCGACGTGCCAATGGAAAATCCATGGGGCGGGAGTCTCCAAAGTGGGGGACCCATGTGCCTCCCTCTTCCCACCCTGTCCTCCCACCGAGTACGCATGTGCATACACACACACACACACACACACACAATCTGCAGCCCTTAGCTAGCTTTCCTGATGGTTGGACCCTGTTATCTCTACAGTAGCCCAGGAGAGGGATGAGGACACTGAAGGTCAGAGAAGGCAAGCAACTTGCTCAAGGTCACACAGCTAGGAAGTGAGCAGGACAGTGGCCAGACAGTGGCTCACAGCGCAGTGCTCTCCTGTACAGAGAGGCAGCCCCTTCACTGAGGAAGCCAACACATTGTCTACTGGAGTGTCGCAAGCTCAGCAATGGCGGTGTACTCTGGGTTGGACTGGGAAGGAACTGAGGATGACTTGTGGTCTTAATGACGTGGGAAGAAATCCCATCAGAACCCCCCGAGCCAGTTCTGGTGGGACCTTGCCCGGCTGTAGGAGAAGGCAGCTGGGCAGGGCCTCGTCTGCAGTGAGCCCAACCCCCATCATCTCTGTGACCACCTCACCCCTGCCCTGCCGGGGCCCCCAGAGGCTGGCGGTCCCTGCCAAGTTTCCAGGGAATGTGTCAGATAAGGGGCTGGTGCTCATGACTCCCTCCCATCCAACCACTATCTCTGACCCTACCGCCACGGCCACCGCCACGTGGGTAAGAATAGCCACAGCCCTGGTGAGCGGCACACACGGGGATGCCAACAACTTGGGACAACACAGCAATGACTTTAGGTGGGCAGCCTCAGCCCTCAGATTGAGCACCTGGCTCCCCGCCATCCTGGGCCCAAAGTCCCACCACACTGTATGGTAAAACCCCAAGCCTCACCCCAGCCACTGCTGCCTCAGTGGATCGGGGGGATCTCGAGGGAGCCATGCTGCCATGTTGATCCTGGTCTGGGTCCTGGGCCCTGCCCTCTACTGAGGAGATGTGTGAGATGGAGCTGGACGCTGTCCCTTTCTGTGCTCATAAGCAGGGCAAGGTGGCACCACAGCCCCTGAAGCCTGGGAGACAGCCAGCCGAGGCTTCTCCTGGGGCTGGGCCCCTCATTGTCCTGATAACACAGGCCAGCCTGGCTTCTGAATGCCCTGTGAACTCTGACTCCGACTTTCTGGTCGCTGGGATGTGATAGGGTGACGGTCTCCATGTGCCCCGTGTAAGGGTCCCCAGGATATGACCACAGGGCATGTGGGGGACCCCTGCAGGAGTCTCCTTGTGACGCTCCTTGAGTGTGTGAGGGTGGCTGCGTCACTCTGAGGGAAGAGGCTGTTGCCATGGAACCCATGGTGAGAGTCCTCACTGTGACGCTGGAAGGGGGAGATCCAGGAAGCTTTGTCTGCGAGTTCCCAAGTCACTGTGACACCTGGAGGCAATCAAGGGAGCCAGTGCCCCAGTCCCCACATCAGTGGCCCCTGTAGCTCTCACTGCATGGCCTTGGACCCTGGCAGCCCCCGCCCCCTGTTCCAGTGCCCTTGCTCTCATCTCCCCCCTGTTCTCAGGTGACTCTTCCCTTGATCCTCGGGCCTGCTCCCTGTTCCTCCACCTCACCCACCTGCCCGGGTCCTGGGAGGAGGTCAGGGACGCCACGGAAGGGGAGGAAGGGAGGGCTGAGGTGAGCTCCTTGCACACGCACACACATTCTGACATAGGCATCACGCAGAACACACTGCAGCACGCACGCACATGCACACACATGCACACATGCCCCCACACACCTGCTGGAGTGACAGGCTGCCCAGGGGTTCCCCAAGCTCAGTCTCCCAACACTAGCCTTGCCAAGCAGGCTCCTCACACCCCCTGCAATCCTTTGGGTCCCCCCATCCCTTGGAGGCCCTCTCTTTAGAAACATGTCATCCCGCAGCAGCAGGAGGTCTGCAGGTGAGACCATGGGAAGAACTTGTGCCCTTAGGCCCAAGCTAGAGTCCTGGGGTGGGTGTAGGTAGGTTGGGAGGTGGGGTCTCTGAGGCCCCAAGATGGTTTCTTTCTTCGTGAGTGAGGGCCGGACTGACCTCTGGGCCTCTTGCTTCAAGGGCCCTAATCGCTGGGGCTGGAAAAAGTTTAAAAATATCCTCATGTTTACATTCTTTCCAAGCCCGCCTCCCAGCCCTCAGTGCTGGGTCCCTTTGATCTGGCCCTGAGCCTTTGGAAGGGGCCTGGGAGAAGGGGAGCGTGAGGCTCCCACTGGGGCTGACCCCTCGACCCCCTCCAGCCCCAGACCTGTGAGACCCCTCAACATTGCAGAACCAGAGAGCACAGGCTTTGGAAAGGAGCCAAGGCCAGAGGGGGTCACCGGGCAAGGCCAGGTGGGGGCTGGAGCTGGGGTCCCTCTCCATACGCCCTCCCAAGAGCCTGGGCCTCGTGGGGCCCCTAGGAAGTGTGTGTAAGTGTGGGGCTGCAGGCATCTGTGGTAAGTCCCCCGACAATCCCTGGATTGGGGAAGGCCACATTTATTGAGCTCTGTGCTAAATGCATTTTTCAGGGATTATGTCGTGTAGTCTTCCCAACATGAAGTAGGGCCCATTTTATGAACAAGTAAACTAAGGCTCAGAGAGGTGAAGCAATTTACCTGGGAATGTACAAGAAGGATGAGCAGAACATGGATCACATGCTCTTCTACCCATACTGAGCCCTCTCCCCGACCTCGCCCTAGCAGGGTGTAGGCCCTGCCTGCAGAGTGAGGCCCGCCTCACTAGCGTGAATCCCTGCAAGCACTCACTGACCCACCGCCAAGCCTAGAGACCAGTGCCAGCTTCATATTTCTCTCCCTCTGTGAGCCAGGATGAGCCACGCCCCCTCTCTCATCCTCACTTTCCTCTATAAAATGGGGCTGAGGATCACAGGAGAGGTTTATGCATCCAGAATGCTCAGGGAAACCGAGCCCTTGTCCCTGGGGAAGGGCTTGCCTTTGTGATCAGCTCCTGCATTGACTCAACCACGGAGTGGCTTGGGGCCTAGAGGCCCAAGGAAGAAGCCCTCAAACGAGGGCAGATGCCTTAATTTGCCCCGGTATCCTGTCATCCATCCTTTCTTTTGCTTGTACCCTACCCACCTGCTCCCAACCCACCCATCCATCCAACCACCCACCCATCTACCTACCAATCCATCTATCTACTCACCCACCCACCCACCTATCTACATATCCATCCATCCAGAACAAGGACTCAGCGAGCAGGGTGGTTCCAGGTCAGGGGACACATCTTACTCTCTGTATGAACCTAGGAAGTTCCCTCCATCTCTTTGCAATTCACCTTCCCACCTATACAATTATAGGTAAGCAAGTCACTTAACCTCTCTGATCCTCAGTGACCTCATCTGCAAAATGGGGAGATACCAGGATCTACCTCGCAGGGTTATGGAAAGGAGTCTATACAGGAAGGAGCTGGCCTGGGTGCTCTCTAAGACCCTTCTGGGGGATCCTGTAAGAGCAGAGACCAGCTGAAGGCTGTAGACACTTCTAGGGACGTAACATGGACCTTGGCCAGACAGTTCTGCCTTGTGCCCTGGTTCCAAGACTCCCAACTACGTCCCTTAACCTCCCTGACCTTCGAGATCCTCCACTAGAAAATGGGGCTGATAATCTGCCCTTGCAGGTTGATGAGAAGATTAGATGAGATGCTACCTCCAAAGAGCTTTACAGCCTGAAGACTTCTGAGAGGGTGCAGGCCAATCAGAGGATCGGGAGAGGGGCAAGGGAGGCCTGCTTGGTCTAGGGTAGCCAGCAGAGCCTCCAATGGAGGTCCCTGAGCCCAGAGTGACTGGGGCCAGCCTCAGAGTCCATCCCCTGGGCTGGGGATCCTAGTCGAGTCTCCCAGCCTCCCCCAGGCCAGCCAGGTTGCCTGTCCTGTCTCTATTAGCTGGGCTTGGCCCCTCTCCCACAGAATCTGCCAACAGTGGAGAGATTATCTCCTAAAAATAGGGCCTGGGCCCCACAGAGGTTGTTTTTCTCCCTTCCCCGTGATTTACCATCATCAGCTCAGGGTGCCTGGGACAGCAAGTCCCCCCTACCTCCCCAGAGGGTCATGGGGGATCAGCATGTGTCTAGGGTCAGGGATTGGAGGTCAATCTGGAGGTGGGGTCAGGGCTCAGCAGGGCAACGGGAACATGGCTTAATCTTAGGGCAGGGGCAGGGGTTCACCTCGGACAACGGCAGCTGCGGGATATAAGCCATGGTGGTTCCTGCCCCTCCCCAGTGGTGACCGTCTGAGGGACTCCCTGCCTTGACTTTCTGCAGATGTACCCATGTGCTCACCAGCCTGTATGTGGAACACAGAAGTGCCCTGGAGTCTGCACTGGGGCAGAAGGACGTGTCCCCAGCCTCACCTCTCCTGTCCCAGCCCCACGGGGCCCTCAAGATTCCTGCCTAGGCCCCTCCTTAGACTGAGGGACCTCTGACCACCCCTGTGGGCAGGTAGCTCATGCACAGGGACACAAGTTGCTCACATAAAAGCAGAAGACAGAGTCTCATAGTTTGTGCCCTCCCATAGCAAAGATGACATCCAGGAAAACACAGAAGTGACACCCTCAAAGACACTGCTCCTCAACCATCACCTGCACAGAGTTAACCCATCCAAGGGTCTATGGCCAATGGGCTCTGGATGCCCCAGGAAATGTCCCATCTTGCTGTGACCCCAAGATCTCACCAACAGCCCATATGATGCCCTGTGTCCTTCCCCAGAGGGGACCCCAGTCTTGTTTCCTGGTCAAGTCCCCAGACCCTTTCTGTGCAGCAGGAGACAGGGAAGGCATGAGGGGGCAGGTGTGTGCACACTCACACACACACACATACATGCACACGGACACTGGGACACGGGCATAGCAATCCCTTAGGGCCCAGCCCAACTCTCTGAGGCTTTATTATCGAACAAACGTGCTGCCATTTGGAGCGTTCCCATGGGCAGCCCATAAAGTCAGCGTTCATGGTCTGGGGACCCATCTGGTGATGGTACCTCCATCCCAGGGTAGGTGGAGGGGCTTCTACTCTGTCCTGGCCCCTGCTGGATCTCCAGTGCTGGATCTTCTCCCAGTGGGCTTGGATGGAGCCAGAGGCCAAGCTCCTAGCTGGGGCTGCCTGGACCATTCAGACAGCTGCCTTCAGGGGCACACTGTCTGCTGGCTGATCCAGGTCCTTCTTCCTCGCCAGGGCCAGGTGGATGAAGATGAGGATGAGGAAGAGGCCTGAGGGACCCAAGAGAGATGGATCAGCCCTCAGAAGAGGCTGCGAGATTTGCTCATCACAAGGGACTCCCTGCAATTGGTAATGGTTTAATACAGAGATGAAGTTCCCTAGACAGCACCCCAAAGCTGGGCTGGATATGACTCTGGTCTTGGTGCCTGGAGAAGCTTGACTGCTTGGCCTGCTTGGTCCTCACCAGGCCCTCGCCCCCCTGAGGCTGCTCCAGTACACCCAGCCTCCAAAGTCCCCTTCTCTGTGGGACAGTTTTGGTGGAGGTCATCTAGGAGCCAGTGAGTTATCTCCATGGACCTCCAAGAGAAAGGGGCATCATAGCGTGTGCTAGAACAAGCAAGGAAAACATTTAGGGGGCTGAAGAAGTAAAGGGGATGGAGACGGTGGTTTAGACAGAAGGACTGAAGGAATTAGGCTAGAAAGACCTGGGCTCTGTCACAACCTGGCTGTGTAACCTTGAACAAATCACTTAACCTCTCTGAGCCTCAGTGACCTCATCTGCAAAGTGGGGAGATACCAGGATCTACCATACAGGGTTATGGAAGGGATCTATGGAATAATTCACATGGCAGGGACCAGACGTGGAGTCAATGTGCAATCATGTAACAGTAGTGCTGTTATCGATGACGAGATAATCACTGATGACAGCGGGCAAAAGCACAATCACTAGAAGAGTTGGGGGGTTCGTTTTTCAGACCTAGGGCTCCATGGGGACAGGGGACACTGTTTATTTAGAGGCTGCAGCTCCAACCACCCACCACCCCCCGCCACGCAGGAGCCCAGTCTCAATACCTATCACTGCCAGGGTGCCTACGAGGGTGCCCACTGCCGACAGCTTCGTGGGCATGCCCTTCATGCGGCCCACCTTACGCATGCACTGCCCCTCCACGTTGCAGCGACACACGATCACTGGGGAGAGGGGGAGAAAGATAAGGGTGGTGGGGGAAAGCTCCCCAGCTGCTCGGAGTCCCCAGGCTGGCCAGCTGGCTGATATATGTGTTTTTGTGCACACGCGTGTATCCATGTGTGTGTGAAGTTGCATGCTCCTCTGCATGTGTGCCTGTGTGTACACAGGTACATGTGCCTGGCCACAAATGTACAAGTGTGCACAGGCCTGTGCTGTCTGCGCGAGCCTGCGTACATGTGCACATAGCCCGTCCCCCTGCTTCCCAGTGGCCCCCTCAGGAACTGCAGCCTGCCAACCTTGCCTGTACCCAGCCTCACCTTGAACCAGGAGCTGCCACATCTGGCCACTGTGGCTGACCACCACAGGGACCACGTGTTCATGTGGCTCCACCCAATGCAGGGCCAGGGTGAGGTAGGCATGGGAACCTGTTGGGACAGTGGGCAGTGACCAGGGTCACCAGCCTGGACAGGTCATCTGGGAGCTGCTCCCCCTAGGCTCAGCCCCGCCCCAATGGTGGAAGGGCATCTCCCTTCCAAGTGTTCCCCCTCCCACCCCCCTCCCCCCATCCCCACCCCGGCCACAGCCTCCCTTCCCTCCCTCCACCACACACCATTGAGGGGCTGGAGGCGCCAATCCCGCTGCACCGTGGGGTTGGGCCCAAGGGCAAAGCTGTAGGGACCCTGCCTACTGGCCAGGTCAGGGTCCTCACTGGGTCCACTGACAATCACGCCATGGTCCTGGCGGGGTGTGCAGAGGTGACGGGAGAGCACAGGGGCCGGAGTCAGGGCTGGGGGAGGAGGGGCCTTCAGGAAGTGGATCACAAGGGTGGCAGAGGTGCTCAGTCTTGGCTCATCTGCAAAGGAGGCAGCGCTGAGTTGGCCTGGGCGTTGTTGGGGTGAGGGTGAGCTCTGGAGTCCCCAGGCTGGTCCTTCTCCCTACAACCCGTAAGTCTCATCCTGCCCTCCTCCCTCCTCTCTTCTCTCCATCCATCATCACCCCCACGCCAGTGTGGAAATGCCTGCACCATAGCCCAGCTCGGGCCAAAGCCTGCCTCCCTGACCTCCCCACCCCAGGCCAGCCCTTCACCTGTCAGAGCTCAGCTCACCGGGACTCCTGCCCCAGGTGTGGCACTGGCCCTCCTTCCACCTCCCACCTCCATACCCTCCTCTGCCCCAGCCTGGCCCTGTGGTGACATCCTGAGAGGCCCTCCTGGGGCTAAGCGGCAGGGCTGGGGGATTGTGAGTGTCAAGCTAGGAGGGTGGTAGGAGAGGGGAGGCAGACGCCAGGCCTGCCCGCCTGGGGGTGGACTCATTCTCAGAGGGGGACACTAGACCCAGCTCCTTGTCCCTCCTTCTGCCTGGGGCTGAGAGGATGTGGGCCTTCCCCAGGGAGGAAGCTCAGTCCTACCCGTCTGTCTGTCCGAGGTCTGTGCTCCCTCCCAGAGGCCCCCACACTGCCCGGCCATACCTGCATCCTGGGCCTCCACGAGCACTGTGTACGTGTCCCCAGGCTGGGCGCCCTGCAGGGACTGGGCCGTGTGCACCTCCCCAGAGACCTTGTCAATGCAGAGCCAGCCCTCTGAGTCATTGGCCAGGGAGAACCTGAGGCCCAGAGAAAGGCAGGGGGTGGGGAGGCTCTGGGACAACATATGGGGTCTTGCCCAGAATCACCCAGGGCCATGTGACCTGTTCAAGTTCCACACCCTCTTTGTGACTCCGGGGCAACAACAGTGCCCGGGTGCCCAGTCTCTGTCCCCAGTGTAAGGACTTGTGGTGGGGTGTAATCTAGCTCTCGTGGGGTCCAAACACCTCCTCTATACCCTGTCCAGTCTATCCAGCCCTGATCCCCACCCCCCAGGGTACACAACCTTGGCATTAGCCACAGTTTGAGAAATAGTCCAGGCCATAGATAATGGGAGTCCCTTCTGAGGCCCAGGGGTCAGCCCTGGGGACAGGAGAGATCCAGCCGAGATAAGGGGCTGGGCTTTCTGCTCACCTGAGGGGTCTGCTGGTAGGGTCTGCAGGCTGGACGGTCAGCAGGAGGGAGCCAGCCGGGGTGCTCACTGGGACTGTGGCCTCGTAGTTGTCCTGGTCCAACTTGGGGGGTGGCAGCACCCTCTCCACCAGCACAGTCACTGTGGCTGTGGCTCCAGGGCCGGGGCCCTGTCCCATCAGCTCTGCCACGTTCTGCACCACCACCACCACCTCGTGACTTGGAGCTGCCTCATAGCTGAGGTTCTGAAACCAGTGAGGCCAGAGTCACCACGTGGGCTGGGGCGTGGTGCATCGAGCACACGTGTGTGCGTGTGTGTGCCCCGTTCCTACCCACCAGCCCCTTACCTTGCAGAGGCGGAGTTGGACCTCACCCGAGTCTGGCTCCCAATCCAAGCCAAAGATCCCTTCCATGTTTCCCCCATCGATGGCAAAGTCCATGAGGCGGAAGGCAGGCTCAAGGTCGGCATCAGTGGCCATGAGTGTGGCCACCAGAGTCCCAGGCTCCACATCCTCAGGGAGGCTGATAGGCCCAATCTGGAGAGGTGGGGAGGGGCGGTGAGCCCCCCACCAACATCTTACCCAAGGTCTCCCCCGCGTCTGCTTACCTGGGAAGTGGTGAACTCGGGAGCATGGTCGTTGACATCTGAGATGGTGACTGTGACCTCACACGTGCTGCTGAGGCCTGACACAGGGGAGGGCATATTGGTGAGGCCAGGATAGGAACAGCAGGGGCAGAGGCCTGGGTCACCACTGGGGCACTTACCACCCTCTGCTCCTGCTAGGTCAATGGCCAGCACTTGGAGCAGGATGTTCTGGCCAGCGTGGAGTGGAGCAGTCCCCAGTGTCACACTGCCTGAAGTGGGGTCCAGCTCGAAGGCTCTCCCTGTTGCCCCCTCTTCAGGTTCAGGACTTAGGAGCCGATACACAATGTGGGAATTGGGGGAGCCGGGGGCATCTGCGTCCTCCGCCGACAGCCTAGTCACTTCAGTGCCTACAAGACAGCACCCACCTGGGTGGAACCACAGCCAGCCCAGAGGCCTTACCCCACCCACTCTTTTGTGCTAAACTGAACTTGAGCTTGTGTGAGTGTGTGTGTCTTGGGGAGGGGCATTGATTTGGGGGCCTGATGCTGGGCCCCAACCCAGAGAAGAGCAAGTTAGGATGGCCTATAGGGACTCTACCCCTCCCCCATCCCTGACAAGGCCCATAGCTCACCTAGGGGGCTGAGCTCAGGGATGCTGATTGGGGGCCCAAGCGGGGGGCAGACAGGCACGTTGTCATTCTCATCCATCACCACCACATGCAGCTCCAGAGGTTCTGCATAGTCCTCGCCACGGGAATTCTGAGCCCACACCTGGAGCAGGTACTGTAGTGGGCAGTTGGGGGCTTCCGGTCAGGGCCGAGGGCAGCCCCAGCCTGGCCTGACTCTGAGCTCCCTTCTGGTGGCCAGCTCCAGCTCTTTTGGGCTCTCTTGCACTGCCTCAGCATCTGTGGGGGATGTGACACCCCCAAAAGCCAACTGGACAGTGACCAAGTACCCCCAACCTGCACCCCTGGTTCCCTCTCACCTCACCTCAGCCTGGGCTTCTCGGTCCAACTCACTGGTCACGTAGAGTTTCCCCTCTGCGTCCACATCAAAGGGTCCAGGGGGCTGGCTCTCCAGGTGATAGTGCACATTGCCCCCACTCCAGTGTACCTGGGAGGGGGACACAGAATGGGGGCACCCCAGGCCAAGGGGCAGGAACAATCTGTGTCAGCCCTTGTGCCCCAGCTGATTCCTGGGGGAAGAGCCTGGACCCCAACTGCTATGTGACCCCAAGCAAGTTGCTGTCCTCCCTGGGCTTAGAGTCCAGGTAGGATCCTTCTGTTTGGGGCACTCATTGTGGTGGCAACTCCGTAGGGGCCTTGCCCTCATCCAAGCCTGGACCCTGCCCAAAGTGTCTGAATGACCAGGTTATTTTATTTTCTGCCCTCTCAGGCTCGGCCTGACCCCAGGGCATTCCTAGAAGAGGCCTGAGACATTCCTGGCCTAGGTGACAATCCCCATGGCATCAGGATGTGGCAGCTGTTCTCCCTGAGGAAGCCTTAGGCAAGCTAGGGAGGACAGAGCACAGAGACACACCTGCCAGAGGGTGGCAGGCGAGGGGCCATGGGCCTGTTCCCAAGGCCTTGAACACCCCACTCCGTGACAGGAAATGATGGGAAGAGTGCAGGGAGGAGCAGAGGTCAAGCTGGGTCCCAGAGCCACCCCCTAAATGTCCACGAGAATCGGACCCAGGTACACCATCCATGGGGCTGCTTCAGCCGCCCACAGCCACTTACTCACCTGGGCAATGTGGTGTGGGTATGGGACTTGGAGATGCTCTGCCAGGTGGATAGGCTCTAGGGGCACCCAGGTGCTCTCCACTATGGAGACATCTATGGTGGCTGTGGCCTGGTGGCCTGAGGCCTGGTCGCCCATGTCCTTGACCTGTACCAACAGCTGGTAGGGCCCCTCCAGGGCATGGTCTAGGCTGGTGCTTCCTAGAAGGGGTGGGATGGTCAGCTGAGCAGGGGCCAGGGGGCAGGGGCCAGGGCATTATTCTCAGCAAGGTATGAAGTACAAAACCAAGCATATGGCAGGTGCTTGAGATACGCTTTTGGCCAAAGGATGAGAAGGCTTTTTAGCACCATCGTGAGCATCCAACCAAGACTTGACAGTTTGCAAAGTCACTTCCACATCCACGGACACAGTGAATGGTTGATGGGCTGGAGGGTTAGGTGGACGACCCGGATGGGGAGGTGGGTAGAAGGGTAGACGATCAGTTGGATGAATGGACGGTTGACTAGGTGGATGGATGGGGGTTTGGGTGTGTGAATGAGTGAGTGTTGGCAGATGGACTGCATAGGTGGGGGGGTGGTAGATGGGTGAACGGGTGGATGGCCAGGCTGATGTATGATTCACTTTTCTTTCCATCCCCAGCCTGTGGCTCTGGCCTGAGCTCCCAGGTGCAGGTCTGTCCTGCCATCAGTCCCAAGGTCTCCCAGCAGTGTCCTAAACTACAACCCCCGAGGCCACTCCTATCCTTGTCCCTTTGGCCCAGGGCTCCAGAGTGTAGAGCTGAGGCACTCCATTCACACCCTTTCCTATCCCTGCACGTGTGGTTCTGCCTCAGTGGCCTTCTGCCTTCCTTCTCTCCCCACCTAGAATGCTCTTTTGACCTCCTTTGCCTCTCAAAGCCCATCCTTCTCCTACAGCTCAGATGCCACCTTCTCCAGATGTCCCTGACCCTCCCTCCCCAGCACACCCAGCTCGGGCTCACCCTTGGGGCTGAGGGCCAGAGCGCCCTGCCGAGGCTCCAGCTGGAACATGTCTGGGGAAGGTTGGGCTGGGGCCTGGCTCAGGATGTGGAATCGAAGGTCCGAGTTGGCTGTGCCTGGTTCGTCCGCATCCGTAGCCTCAAGGAAGAGGAAGGGGATGCCTGGGGCGGGGGGTGGGGTACACTGTAAGGGAAAGAGGGAGTGGAGAGAGTCTCCCATGCCTCCCCATCTCTCCCTGTCCTTCCTTCCATGTCATGATCATGTTAGGATTCTGCAGCTGAGCCACAGCGCTTCACCTCACTCCACAGATGGGCAAACTGAAGCCAGGAGTGGATGGGACCCTCGCTTGGGGTAGGGGGTGCAGGATGAGACAGAAACGGGAGAGGACAGCTTGGACCTTGGCTGCCCTGTCCCTGTGCTGACTGTCTGGCCATCTCTTTGCTCTCTGCTGTCCCATCAAGCCCACTTGACCATGCTGTAAGTTGGCTACCTGGTCACTCACCAGGCCTGGTGCCCTGGCTCAGCTGAGCTCTGTAGATGGCTTGGGAGAAACGGGGCACCTGGTCATTCTCATCCTTCACGTGTACGCGCACCGGCTGCGGGCCCCACAAGACACGTCCATCCTTGGTCTCCAGGGAGACCTGGCAGGGAAACGTGGTCAGTGTCCGGCCCTGCCTTGCCTGCCTTCCCCTACCTGGCCCAGCTGTACCTGCAGCTGGTATTTTGCCTGTTCCTCTCGGTCCAGGGCCCTGGTCACCAGCAGGAAGCCAGACTCCGGATCCACAGCAAAGGGGCCCTCAGCTGCCCTGCCTGAGTCCCCTGACAGCACGACCTGGCCTTCAGCCTCCTCCCGGGGCAGTGGCAGCTGGTGGGGAAGAACAGAGGTGAAGAGGTGAAGGGAGTGGTGGCCAGGCCTGGGGGAAGCGCCCTCCACCAATGGCCTCATTTTGTGTGTAGGAAGACTGAGTCTCAGAGAGGAGTGGCACCTGCCTGAAGTCACACAACTGGTAAGCACCAGGACTGAGATTCTTTTTTTTTTTTTTCCAGACAGGTTCTTGCTCTGTTGCCCCGGCTAGAGTGCCATGGGTCAGCCTGGCTCCTAGCAACCTGAAACTCCTGGGCTCAAGCAATCCTCCTGCCTCAGCCTCCCGAGTAACTGGGACTACAGGTGTGCTAATTTTTTCTATTTTAAGTTGCCTGGCTAATTTCTTTCTATTTTTAGTAGAGACAGGGTCTTGCTCTTCCTGAGGCTGGTCTCAAACTCCTGACCTCAAGTGATTCTCCCGCCTTGGCCTCCCAGAGTGCTAGGATTACAGGCGTGAGCCGCCGCGCCCAGCCTAGGACTGAGATTCAAAGTCAGAACTCTTTTCCCTGTAACCCCTTCTTTCTGAAGCTTGCAACCTCACCACCAGTATTTCATTCTTTAACTCAAAGCTCTACTCTCCTCCGGAATTATGATCTTGTTAGTCATTCACACATTCACAGGTTGAGCATCCCTAATCTGAAAGTCTGAAATTTGCAATCCTCCAAAATCTGAAACTTTTTGAGTGCCTCCATGATGTCACAAGTCAAAAATTCCACACCTGACCTCATGTGACAGGTCACAGTCAAAATGTAGTTAAAACTTTGTTTCATGCATAAAAATTAAAAACATTGTAGGGAATTTCCTTCAGGCTATGTGTATAAAGTGCATAGGAAACATAAATGAATTTCATGTTTAAACTTGGGTCCCATCCCCAAGTTATCTCATTCCATATATGCAAATATTCCAAAGTCTGAAAAAGTCTCAAATCTGAAACGTTTCTGGTCCCAAGCATTTCAGGTAAGGGACATTCAACCTGTATAACACATGCGTACTCTCTGGAAAGCAGGGTTTGGAAGAAAAACAGAGCAGGGAAGAGGAGGGGTGCTAGCGGCAGGGGAAGCAGGGCTTTGCGGGGAGGGAGGGGAGCCCGCAGGCCCTAGGCTCACCTTGGCCAGGTACAAAGGGAAATTTCCACCATAGTTTTCTGGAACTTCCACATATAGTTCTGCAGGCTGGGCCTCAAGGAGTGCCTGTGGGAGGATTCTCCCCTGTCACCAGGCACTGGGACCTGACAGAAGAGGGGAATTTCTGCCCCTTCCCTGGGCCTGGCCATACCTTAGTCCATCCACCCTCTGGCCTTTGACCTCCTGAATCCACAACAGGCCCATAACCCCAGCTCTGAACCTCCCCAAGCCCCCACTGTTCCTATGGTCAGTATAACTGGTCCAGGAGTTGGGGGCAAGGGTGCCAACCCCCAGCACCAGGATGTGAAGGAGGGGTGCAGGGCCCCACTTACCTGGGGGACAGAGAGGCAAAGCAGCCACAACCAGGCAGGGACCATGGTCAGGATGGGCCTGGGGGATGGGGCAGTGAGGATGCAGCCCAGATCGGAGGGCAGGGGTTTCCATCCCACGCCACAGCCAGAGCAATCACATAGACACTAGCCTTCTCTCCTCCCCTTTGAAGCGCCCGTGGCTCCCCATTCCCCTCAGGGGAGCGTCCAGCTCCTAGGCCAGGCCCACCAAAGCCCCCAGACCCAGCCACGCTGCCTCTCGGCTCTTGGCCCACCAGGACTACACCAGAGTTTCCCCTCCAGACCTTTTCTCCTTCCTGCCACAGCCTCCACAGCTCACAGACCCCAAAGGGATAATTTTCCAGCAGCCCTCCAAATCACAAAAGTTTGAAGCAGGAAAGACCCTGATGACCCTGAGGGTCACTTCCTGTAGCCACATCATGTTGTCGGCAAGGCCTGAAGGGCAGAGCCTGGCCAAGGTCACGGAGGACTTGACCACAGGGTTCCTCCTGGAACAGAGGACTCCCGGCTCTGAGTTTCCGGGACTGTCCTGCCTCCCACTGCTGCCCTCCAGCAAGGATTGCCCGAGGGCAGGAGCCCAGCCCTCATCTCAGCATTTTACGGCACTGAGCGTGGAGCTGGGCACACAGGACATTGACAAATTGACAAATCGACAACCACTTTAAGATGGACCCCTGGGTACTCTCCCCAGATGGGGAGCACAGGGCAGAGTTTCTCCTCCACTCCCACCAACCCCAGCCTCAGTCCTGCCCGCCCTGCTGCTCCCAGCCCCTCACCTGCTCGTGCCCAAGGCTGGCTCCCTTGATCCAGCCGCCAGGCAAGAGGGCTCCTTCTCCAGGTAGCTCTGGCCAGGCCGGGCTGGGTAGGGTAGGACAAGGCGGACACTTGAGCAGGTAGGTGGTTCAGCCTCACTTGCTGGGGAGTGTAAAACGCCACTGGTCCCACAGCGGCAGGCCTGGCTCCACCCAGCCCCCCAAGTTACTCATTGACTTTGGAAAGCTGGGTGCCGCTCAGCATCCGTGACTGCCAGCCCTGGGAGGTGGGCAGATCATTGGCCTGGCACTCTCCCCACCTCAACACGGCCCAGTGGGTATTCCTTGGGCCTCTGGGCTTGGACACTGCTTCTTTTTCTGTGGCTCCAGACTTGGTCTCACACCTCCCCCATGCATGCTCCGGCATCTACAGCTGAATCTCTGCACACTCTGTTCCTTTTACATGGAATGCCCTTCCCACCCCTTCTTCTGTGCGGTGGGTACCTGCCCATGCTTCAGTACTCGGCAGATATTCCCTTCTCCAGGAAACTTCCCTGCACTCACAGGCTGGTTCAGGGGCCTCATCTGGGAATGCCCCCCTATATGCCATGTGCTATCTCTATACATGCACAGAGGACCCCACATTGTCATTGTGTGTCTGTCCCATTAGACTGGGAGCCCCTCCAGAGCAAGACTCAGGGACTCAGCAATGACCTGGCTCTTGCCCCGCCCTGGCAGCTCCTAACTGGCTTGGGGAACTAAGACAAGGAGCTGGAGGTTGCACACAGAGGACAGATGAGCAGTGCAGGACCTGAACTGGGTATTTGGGGCTCCAGGTCACCCACCAGTGGGACCAGTGCAGGGGCGTGGTCAGCAGCCTGTGAGCACCCCTGTGGTTCCCCAAGTCCTCACACTGGCCACTCAACACCAGCAGGGCTGGGACAATGGACTGTCTTGTGCCTCTGAGAGGCAAAGACAAGATTAAACCAGCTCAGGTGACCTTGAGGGAGTGGCAAGGCTGACCAGGGGCCCTTCCCCCAGTGAGGCCAGCCAAGCAGATCCAGAAGCCTCTGGGGCCCAGGAGTGTGGGAGGAGGGGAGAGAGTGGGAAGGGTGGGAAGATCCTGGTCTCCAGGGCACTTCCCATCCTTGGCACTTCCCACGGTCTCCCCCACGTCCTTTCCACTGTGTATCTGGTTAGTCTCCGCCAGGCTGGAAGCTAGGCCGGGACCTCTCAGCTGCCCCCAGCCTTGTCACACGCTGAGTGGCTGCCTCGGGGATGGAGAGGGGCTCACATGTGTTGTGCTCCTGCTAAGTGCCTGGCACTGCTCTGAGCGCGTACATTCATTATCCCACATGCTGCATTCTGAAGGGGCGTTGTCACTGTGTCACACACTCGGGCACAAAGAGGCTGAGTGGTTTGCCCAGCTAATAAATGGCAGAGCCAGGAAGGCTCCAATTTCCTTTTCAGGCCTGGGGACCCTCACTTGCTGTGAGAAAACAATGTCCACTGCATGCCTCTAAGCATGTTAGGGGGAGGAGGGGAGCAGCAGCAGCTTTGAGCAGCTACTCCACCCTGGGGAGCATGTGGGTGACTCTCAGAGCATACGGAGGAGCCCTCAAACCTCCTCCTGCCATTGAACAAGCTGCAATCAGGAATACAACCAGGTTGCAAGGGCTCCCAGGGGTCTGTGGAAGGAATAAATTGAACTAAGGCAGGAATATGTGGATCCTTACCACAATCTGTATTAGGAAAAAAAAAAAAAGGATCCTATGGACCCTGACCCAGAACCTTCTCAGAAACTGTCCCCCACCTTGCCCCATGCTGCCTCCAGGTTTTGGAGATGGGCGGAAGTGTATACCAGTCCTCACTCAACTACTTCCCGCCCACCACCGAATGGGGATGTTCATTTCTGAAACCATGTAGGTGAACTCCTAACAAGCACCTGTACCAAAGGTGACGGAGCCTTGGGGTTCTGTTGACTGGGCATGGGTGGGTGGGGAGACAGGTGTACCTCCAGCCACAAGCTCGTGGGCACACGTTCCTGTACAAATGCCAGACCTCTCAGTTTAGGCAGAGAGGGAGCTGTTCCCACCAAAATCAAATTAGCCAATGTTCATCATGGAATGTTCTGGGCTGGCCATTCATAGCAGAGAGAACAGTGAGGGCCCCCTCAGAAGCCCAGCCTCAGCCCAGAGGTGTAGTCAAGCTGCCTGAGTGTGCCTCCCTTATCCCCACGCTTAGCAAACCGACCCTCAGAATCTCTGAAGTCTTCCTCCTCCCCCCTACCTCAGCTGGTTCCCATCCCCTCAGGAGGGTGCAAGGCAGAAAGAACAGCTGTGGAGCCAGATCCGGGGTTCTTGCTTGGCTGTGAGACCCAGGGCTGGGTGTGCTCCCTTGGGCAGCCTCAGTTTCCTTTTCTTTACAGTGGGGTGATTGACCCCCAATCAGTTGGGCAATGCCACACCCCAGTACAGAAGGAGGATCTGGATAGCAGGGGCTGGGAGGGGTTTGTGTCTCCTCCTGCTCCTTGAACCCCCACCTAGCCCTCCCCTCCCCCTGCCCCCTTGTCCCAGCTGGCTATATTCAAGTCCAAACATTAGGACAGTCAGGCCACACACTAGGAGGCGGCAGTGAGACCCCATCCTTCAACTTCAGAAATCTTCCTGCTCCTGAAGCCCTCAGAGGGAGGACAGACAGAGTCAACAGCCCTGATATATCAGGAAATAGTCTTTATTACAAAAATCTGTTTGTAAACAAATACCCAGGACACCGAACAGCCTCCCTCCAGGGCATGCGCACCCCAGGCGTGGAGAAAGGCAAAGTCCTCTCCCCACACACAGGCCACCCACCGGCTGGGCTCAGGCTGCCGCTGGGGACACACATGGACCTGCAAACACATCTCTGCAGACCCAGCCCTCACTGGCCACTGGGAGCCACCTCCCCAGGCAGCACTGTCTGTCCATGACCATGAAGTGAGGGACGCCTGGCTGGCAGCTCTGAGGGGCCCAGAGTCTGAACCAGCCCCAAAGCACTCAGGGCAGTTGGCTGGGCCAGCCCACCAACCCGCCCATCCGTCCGCCCTCCACAGTGAGAGCCCACGGGGCCTAGAGAACTGAAAGGTCGTGGCAGGACTTGGACTTGGCTCGAAAGGCCATCTTGCGGCTGTTGCGTGCTACAATGCGGCCCAGGAAACGCTTTGCTTTCTTGCCAAGGCTCTCTCGCCGTCGGGTACCCGCTTGCCGTCTCGCATTGGCCTCTTTGCTGTCCCTTCGCAGGCGTATCTGGCGCACAACACCCTCAAACAGAGCTTGGACGTTATGATGCAGCGCCGCCGACGTCTCAATGAACTTGCAGTCAAAGACCACTGCGCAGGCCCGGCCCTCTGGCAAGGTGGGGACAGACACACACCAGTAAACAAAGGGTGGGTAAGAGAGGAGCCCACTCAAACCCTGGCCACCCCGTGGCAGCTGCCATTTAGGAATCTGCAGGGTCCTCCCAGAAACACTGCTGGGTCACCCAACAGGCAGAGCATGCCTGTGTTTAAGGAGCTCCCCAAAAGGTAAATCTCCCACAAAGGGAGATTCGTTTATTGAAATAATTTGAAGTCTGATATTTAAATGAAGTACTGCAGTAGGCCTAGAATCCAGGCTCTGACCTCTCTGCCTGGTTCCCTGCACTCTCTGCCACCCACTCACCCCACACCACCCAGGCCAGGGCCAAAGGGGCAGGAGAGGAGGGCCCTGAGCTACCCCCACTGCCAGTGGATTTGGTTCTCTCCCCAGCCCTCTCGGGGCTTTGAGAGCCTTGTGGGTGCCTTGTGGGCAGGCAGCAGCTCTCCCCCCTCCCCTGTCCTCTGAGTTTTCTTCCTGAACATTTTTAGGCCTTGATGATCCCCAGGGACTCAAGCTGGGCCAAGACTGCCTGGACCACAGCCCAGCCAGGCTCTCTCTCCACCCTTCCCAGCCCGCTGCATACTCACCATCCACGGAGACCTCACGTGAACGCACCAGGTCACTCTTGTTGCCCACGAGAATGATGGGCACATCGTCTGTCTGCCGTGCACGCCGCAGCTGGACCCGCAGCTCTGAGGCCTTCTCAAAGCTGCCCTTGTCTGTCACTGAGTACACGATGACGTATGCATCCCCCATGGCCATGCAGTGACCAGGCAGCCAGCGGCTCCCGTCCTGGGAAACGCATACACACACCTTTACCGAACAGTCCTCTTGCCTCTGCCACAAGCCTGTCACTCCCAGCAGGCCCCTGCTCACCCCGCCCACCCCTACCCAGGGTCTCATCCTTTATCCTACCTGCTCCCAAATGTCATAGACCATGAGCGATGCCTCTTCTCCGTCCACCATGATGGAGCGATCATACGTGTGCCCTAGGCAAGGAGGCCAGTAGCCAGGTTACCAGCTGGCTGTTAAAAGTCCCCACTGCCAGGTTTCCTGTTCTGGCCACACTCTCTAGCTCCCCAGAGCCCCCAGACCCTCCCCTCCACTTGCAGATGACTACTGTGGGGCAACTGAAGTGACAGGGCAGGGAAGTGGAGGGGGGGGGGCATGGCGTGCCTGACCTCCACCTACATGCCCCCCTAGCTAGCAATGTCCTGGGGTGGCCACTCCGGTGCTCCCTGCCCTCCTCCTGCTGCCTGAGTCCCCAGCTGGCTCCGACCACAGTGTCTATCAAAATAGTGACTATCACATCCTCTGGGGGCCTTGGCCACCACGGGCTCTTCTAGAAACTCCCTCTGGTTATGCTCCTGCCAGCCCTGGCAGGGAAGGATGTCCTGTCCGCATCCCACGGAGTAGTCGTATCTGTGCCCTGGGCGCTCTATTCTGGGCACTTCTTCCCCTACCAAAGTCTTCTCCTTTAGTTTCCCCTTCTATGAAATAGGTAGGGAGAGGCGTGATTCTGAAAGTGCCTTTAGAAACCCATGGTATTTGCCTTTCAGTGCAGGTCCCCAGCCCCAGAGCCCCAGTCCTGACCCTGGGATGGCCTCCCTGAATAGCCCCCTGCCCTCACCTGTGGCTTCTACTTCAGGCCCGTCCTCTACACCAGCGAAGATGCGCGCTAGAGCGCTCTTGCCCACGCCAGGCGCACCCAGCAGCAGCACCTTGTAAACGCTCTCATCTGAGTCGCTACCCGCTGAGCTGAGCGAGTCCGAGGAGCTCTGGGGCCAGTCCGACCTCGCATCCTGGGTCCCGGTCCCAGCCGCGGCCGCTGCCAGGGCGCCCGGAGCCAGCGCCGCCTGCAGGTCGCGCTCGTCCACCGGCATGCTCCGGCGGTGCAGCGGGGGCGCCGGGCCCCAGGGTGTGCTGCCCCGACGGCGCTCGCGCTCCCGGCCCCCGCCGCGGCTCCCGCCCGCTCCGCTGCCGCCACCGTTCAGGGTCATCGCGTCGGAAGCTCTCTGGGGAACCAGGAACCGGGATGGCAGTATAAGCCGCGAGGGAGACGGACCCGGGGCGACCTGCCCATCCTCCGTCGGCCGTGAGGGTCCTGGCGCCCTAACCCGTGACCCATCCGGGCCTGGCCCATCCACCTGCAACCCAGACGGTGCGGTCACCCCACCCCTCTCTACCAGGACACTCACCCACTCGCACACAGGCACGGTCAGGACTAGGATCCGGGCTCAGATACAATCTACTCGCACACCGGACTATCGGAACCTCGCTGCTGCCGCTGCAGCCACCGCCTTCTCAGCCCGCGCTGGGTCCCGGCTCCAGAACCGTCTATTTAAGCCTCTGCCCGCCCCCGCTCCCGCCCCCGCTATTGCGGGGGCTGACGTGTCCTTCCCCCTCCCCCGGGGAATCCCCCGCCCTCCTCCGGGGCTCTCACAGCCCCCGAGGCCCGCCCCCTGTAGCTGTCTGGGAGTAGAGGGGCTGAAACTGTGGGGGATCTGCCTGAGTACCAGTGTCAAAAGAAAAAAAAATTGTTTAAAGAATTGGGGGGCTGGGGGGAGGAAAGTGTGAAGAGGGGAGTGGCGAGATAGGGACGCGGGCATGGGGTAAACCAGACGAGCCGAGTTGGCAGCTCCCTTCTAGGGAAAAATTAGGTCTGGCCCTTTAAGAGTGGATTCTCTCTTCCCTCTCTCCCAGTCCAGCAAGTAGACTAGTTACTAGATTCGGCCTTCTCTGCCTGTGATACCCACTCCCCACAGATCCACATCTGAGCTAGAATTTAAGGGTCCTAGATCGTACACTAAGTCCTTCCCACTCCCCTCCCTGTCCTGGAGTTGAAGATTCTCCCTGATGAGCCTATCCTTCAGGGAGAAGATTGGTGTCACCCATGAGCCCCTGGGGGCCCGTAGAGGGCTGCAGAGGGCTGCAGAGAGGGGACAGGAGGCCCTCTGTGCTGCAGGTGGAGGTGTGCGCTGGAATCCTGGGGAGGAAACACTGGCGCAGAGAAGGAAAAGGATGAACTCAGTCTCCACCCAACCTCCCAGCACTCACCAAGCAGCTGCCTGCGACTCTGCTAAAAATATCTGCCCCTGGCCCCGGCCCTGGTCATTCGGCTTCTGGGATGGCGCTTGCCCAGAGCTGGGGAAATCCAAGCCGCCGGGCATCAGGTGCCAGCAGGAGCCACTTCAGTCTTCACCGTCTGCCTCATTCCCTCTGGCCCCAGCTCAGGCCAGCTGTTAGGGCACATCCAGGGCCTCGAGGTTCAGACTCCCACCCGGGAGGGGCATAAATGGAGAGTGTAGTCAAGGGGTGGGGAGAGTCTTAGCCACCCCTTGGTGCCACCACTGCTCAGAGCTCATCCCCTCAACCTCAGACCTAGAACGGGGCCTGGCACATAGAGGGAAGGAGATGTAATGGGAGGCTTGGTTTCTCGTCCTGGCTGTCTCCAGCCTACTGGGTCTGGCCTCTCTCCCAGCCTCAGCGTGCCCAGCTATAAATTGGGCATCATGATCTATTCTCCCCTTGCTCAGCTCTGCAGTGTAGGGGGGGGCTTGGGGGTAGACGGGCTGTGTATTTTGTGACAGGGACTCTGACGTTTGGTTGTGACAAGTGTGGTGGGGGTGGGAAGGCACCCATTCCGGGCTCAAGTGACATCACAGATGAATGGACCCTGATGGGCTGTCATAGGTTGTCATGGAGACCTGGGCCAGGCTCTCTGGCTGCTGCATCAGTTTCCTTGGCAACACTTAAGAAAGCTTTGGACTGTGAAAGGCCTGCCTAAGGTTAGCGGGTTCATGCAGAGTCCTCTTGTTCTTGAGGTCCCCAAAGTAGGCAAGAGCTGGGCTAAGGGGCGTTCTGCCCATTTGTGTCATCCCCATGGTCCTGGGGGATCTTGGAGGCCTGGACAACTCCACACTGGCCCTGGCTTCCTGGATGAGGTCCAGTGGGAAGAAGGAGTTATGGGCAGAGCCTCCTGTCAGAGGACAGAAGTCTAACGAGCCAGCATGCCACTTCCCATCAGGAATCCTTCTCCCTGCCCCCACTGTGCCACTGGAAAGAGGCCTTAGGTGTCTGGCAGAGGGTGGGGATGGGAGGTAGCTGTGGCCCTTCCCAGCAGGGGGCCATGCAAGGAAACAGGGCTGGGTTTCCCCCTTGGTAATGTGAGCTCTTGACCTCAGTAGTGTTTCTTCATTGCCAAGGGAACTGCATCCACAAAGGGCCACTCAGGCCTCAGGCATTCCGGTGGCTGCCTCGACAGGCCAGAGACACTCACCACAAGCCTAGGTATGGCCAGGGGCTCCAGGGACCAACACCAGGACATGACCTTTAGATACCCCCACTCCCACTGTGTGGTCCTCCCAGCTCTCTGGGCTGAGCTTGGCTGCCCAGAAGGAACAAACTGAGGCTGGATCCACCCTGGGCAGCCTGGGCTTCAAATCCCTGCTCTGCCCCTTGCTAGCTGTTTCCCCTCCGTCCATGTATCTCAGCTGAGCCTCAGTTTCCTCCTGTGTAGAACAGGGATAATGTCTTCCAGGGGATTGTTGTGACATGAGTAACATGAAATGCAGAGGCAAAGGAATTGGCTCAAGCTGGCACACAGTAATATCTCAATAAGAACACTTTTATCATCATCCTTGGTGGGACGGGGCAGCTTGAGTGAATCTGTGGGCCCTCTCCTGCATCTGCTCCTTTTCTCTCCAGGATGGTGGTCTGCCCAGGAGTGGGATAGATACTTCTCCCCTATCCTCCATACCTGTCCCCCATACCTGTCTCCTCCCTGTGGGGCCCTGCACCCCGCACCCCCACCCCAGGTAACAAAATGTTGCAAAGGGAACTTGGCTGAGCTTCAGAGTCCCCGTCCCTCCTCACACCACAGCCCCCAGGCCCCAGGGCCTCTGCTCTGCTCTAAGGCTCAACTCATTCATTCATTCCACTGACCTGTACTAAATACCTACTGTGTGCCAGGCCCTTGTGCTGGGGGCAGGATGATGGGTGAAAATAGACATAGCTGAGCATGTTCACGTGTCATCTAATCCCTGCGTCAATCACATTTAGCTGATTTGTTGTTCCCATTTTGTTGATATGGTAACCGAGGCCCAAGGGGTCACAGGCCTGAAACAGCAGAGCCAGACATACCTGGTGGACGGTTTCAGGGGCATCAAAAACTTCACCACCTTCCTGTACCCCTGTGTTCTCAGGCAGCAGCCAGGGTTCCAGAAAGTTCCCTGGGCACTGGCCCAGTATGCACAGATGGCGTCCCGGCAGGCAGTCAGGAGCCAGGCACTGATGAGTCAAGACTGACAAGCGGTCTGATATGTCAGCTGTGGCATGAGCAGTTTGGTGTCCCTTACCCACTGTGAACTGGTTGCCAGGAAGGCCAGATGAATGACTCAGTGACACCTGCCTCCCTTCTGACCCCCTCCAGCACCCCCAGCTGAATACAGACACCATGGCCACCTCAGACAGATGGGAACTGTCAGGGCAGAGGTCCACAAATGGTGAGGCCTGTAGCTCAGAGAGGCTCCTTGGGGCCTGATTGGTCACCTGCCTCTCTGGTGCCCTCAGCTTCATCGGTGGAGATGGGGTATACAATGCCTGGACGATCATCTGTATAGGCCCAGACCCATTTTAAACCTCCACAGAGCAGTCCCAAGTGATGGCCATGACTGTGCCCACATCACAGAAGAACAAACTCTGTGGGCAACGTGGGCTGATGGCTTCACCTCTCTGATCTTGGGAAGCCAGATCCAGAGCCTCCTCTTGGTCATTAGTAACAAAGTCACGCCCCGCTGCCTCCTAGGTGTGAGCAGGTATAGCAATGGGGGTGGGGGTTGGGGGTGTGCAAAGGCCCTTCTCTGGAGGCAACAGTGCCTCCTGCCAGCTGGGCAGCACCTGCCAGGGTTGCTTCTTTCCTCCCTAGCTGGATGTCTTGAGAAATAAGAGTTGTTTCTTGGGATCTACGGGGGTTTGTTTCCAGGAACCCCCACAGATCCCCAAATCCAGGAATGCTCAAGCCCTAATATGGTGTAGTATTTGCACATGACCTACGCATATCCTCCCACATGCTTTAAATCTTCTCTAGATGACTTATAATACCTAATACAATGGAAATGCTATGGAAATAGCTGTTACACTGTGGTGTTTAGGGAGTGACAAGGAAGCCTGTACATGTCTAGTACAGACACAACCATCGTAGGCCTGACTACCTTTTCCATCCACTGTTGGTTGTATCCGGGGATGTGGAACCCATGAATACCCAGGGCCGACTGGATTCTAGAAGCCCATCTCCTCATCTAAAAATTGGGGATAAAAGAGAATAGCGACTGCTACAGAGGGCTGGATGAAGAACAGATCAACTAGCTAGTAAGTGTAACACCCGTGGCCTAGTGCCTGCTCTCCAGATAGGCTCAGTGTTGTCAGCAGGCCCTGAGGAACAGAAATGCCAAGTGCCCAGGCTCCCTGAAGAAGACTCTTGGAGTCTCTGCTCACAATCACATCTGAGCCTCAGCAAGTTGGGGTGGGGTTCTCATATGTCTTCAGAGAATGAGACTGAGGCAGGGAATTCCTCCGGGAAAGGGTTCCTACTGGCTGAGCCAAGGTCTAAGCCCTACGGTCTGTCCAAGTGACCAAGCGCACTCTGGGCACGGGGCCAGGGGGAGGCAGAGGCCCCAGACCTGAGCCTATCACTTTATGGTACTGAACTTCCCTCTTACCCAGCGCCTGCGTGACATATGCCTCTGGGAGGGCTGATGGAGAGGGTGACTCAGGTTCCCTTCAACAGAGAAATCTGATGTCACTGCCCTGACTAGGGGACCAGACTGAGCATCACTAACAGTGGGGCAAGCTGGCATCGCATACCTACTGGTGGGTTTATAGGATACATATGATGCTCCTGGGCAGGATTTTCATCAAAAAACTCAAACTCGAACTCATTTAGGCCTTTAGACCAACTCCTAGTTTTCAGGCAACACAGCAGGCAAAGGAACAAATCAGATTGTGGGACTGGGACTTCTCCAGGACAACTCTCCCAAACTTTTAAAAAAATTCAGTGAAAAATTCAGTGTCAAGAAAGACAAAGATGGGAGGAAGGAGAGACAATTCTAGAAGAGGCTAAACAGAGATAACAACTAAATGCAATACATAAACCAAAATTGGAACCTACTTTTTAAAAAATACAATGAATGACATTTTAGAGAAATTCATATATGACTGGCTATTACATGGTGTTGAGGAATTGCTCATTTTCTGGCCAAAGTACTATGGTTATACAGAGTTACTGTTATATAGATGGAGGAGGCAGTAACTAAAAGCAAAGGGTTGGCCCTGTGTGGTGTAATCCTGTAATCCTAGCACTCTGGGAGGCTGAGGCAAGAGGATCGCTTGAGCCCAGGAGTTTGAGGTTGCAGTGAGCTACAATGATGCCACTGCAATACTCTACCCAGGGCAATAGAGCAAGACTGTCTCAAAAAAAAAAAAAGCAAAGGATCATGTCTCTTATATATATGTGTATGTGTGTGTGTGTGTGTGTGTGTGTGTGTGTATTTTTTATTTATCGATAGATTGATTGAGACAAGGTTTCACTCTGTTGCCTGGGCTAGAGTACTGTGGCATCATCATAGCTCACCGTAACCTCCAACTTCTAGGCACAAGCAATCCTCCTGCCTCCGCCTCCTAAGTAGCTGGAACTACAAGCACGCACCACCACGACCAGCTAATTTTTCTTATATTTTGTAGAGAGGTGTCTCACTAAGTTGCCTAGGCTGGTCTTGAACTCCTGACCTCAGGCAAACCTCCTCCCTTGGCCTCCCAAAGTGCTAGGATTACAGGCATGAGCCACAGTGCCCGGCCCTCCCAGATATATTTATATTTATATACACACACATAAATAAGGCCAGTGTTGCAACGTGTCAACAACTGTTCAATCTAGTGATGATGGTGGATATACAGGTATATTCAGAGTCAGGCATGGTGGCACACATCTGTAATCCCAGCTACTTGGGAGGTTGAGGTGGGAGGATCACTTGAACCCAGGAGTTCGAGACTAGCTTGGGGCAAAATAGTGAAACCTCATCTCAGAAACTATATACTGGAGCTGGGCATAGTCCAGCTAAAAAAATTAGCTGGACGTGGTGGCGCATGCCTATAGTCCCAGCTACTCAAGAGGCCGAGGCAGGAAGATTGCATGAGCCCAGGAGTTAGAGGCTGCAGTGAGCTATGATTGGGTCACTGCACTCCAGCCTGGGAGACAGAGCAAGACCCTGTCTCTAAAACAAATAAATAAATAAATAATAATTTAAAAAAATACAGGTATATTCATACACTACTCTTTCAATTTTTATTTTGTTGTAATTAGGGAAAGTTGTGAGTATACCACCCTGCATAGGCACTCACTACCACCACCTCCTTCCCAAACCCCAAGTGACTCCACCAAGATGAAAGATGCTAAGGCATGCTGGGAAATGAATATAAATTAAGTTTATTATTAATACAAAATGTTAGTTTTTCATTGTCAGTGATTCAAGAAAACAAGACCATGAGCCAGGATACCGGTGTGCAAGCTGGGGGCCAAAAGCCAGAATCAGGAGCGGGCTGACAGGCACTGATTCACAACCTCCAGGAGGTGGGTGTTCTCCAGGGCAGCTGCCACCCGCTCCTTATCTGCAAGCTGCTTGTTCACTGGGTGGAAAGGAGGGAGTGGGAGAGGCAGGGTCAAAGCCAGGCTTTGGCCAGGATGCTAGCCAGCTAGCCAGCCTCACCTTGGAGCCTTTGTGTAGGCTATGTCCCCACCAACAAGGCCCTCCTGTCACCTCCTTCCCAGGACCCCAAGCCTTGATCAGGCTACCCCAATCACCTGAGCCCACACCTATCCTGCCTTCTTGGGACCCCTCCCCCTGGTTGCTCATGTCTGCCTCCTGTACTGGTGAAGCCTAACACATTCTGGTACTGTGTAGTTGGTTGGTGGGGGTGGGGGGAGTGTGGGAGGGGAGGACATGCGAAGCACAGGAGACTCAAGTCAGGCCAGCTTTGGTCCAAGCTACCACCTTCACTGAGGAGGCTATGGCAATTTCAGTCACCCAGTCCCCCATCCCCAATCTTGCCCCACAAACCAGTGTGGCAAAGGGGAAAGACAGCTTCCAGCCCCAGGCCAACACCCTCACCATCAGCCCACACTTACCAGCATGCTCTGAGGCGTGGGTCCCCGGTGTAATGTGCACGTCCATCTGGGAGGGAGATAACCAGAGCATGAGCACCCACCCACCTTCCCACCCTTTTGCCCCATCCCCCCAGACCCTCAGGCACCTCCTCCAGCTGATCTTTTCTCCTAATTATGCCTTTGGACTCTGGCCCCTCCATTACACCCCAAACCCACTCACAGCAACTCCAACTCTACCCAAACAAATGGCCAATTAGTGCGATGCAAAGGCGTGCCTGTGCCCCATCCCTGGTCCAAACCCATCTACAGGTCCCTACTGCCCTTCCTGCCATGCTCCTCACTACTTTTCTGCACTTTCCATTTCTGATCTTTATTCTTCTTGTCACATCAACTTGGAACGCTTTCTCCCAGTTTCACCTCTGCTACTTCCAGGCTGCACTCTGACATCCTCTCCATGTTCATGTTCTCCCTGTCCCCCTCCCCAGGAGCAGACTTTTCACACTTGTCCCACCCTGGGGCTCAGCTCCAACTGACCTTGAAACGCTGGGGAAGGGAACGAAGAAGTTTGACCTTGATGGACAGGCCAATAAGGGTGGCCATGCTGCAGTGCGGAATGGTGGGTGTGAAGGCCACAGCCACTGTGCTGTCGGGGTCGCTAACCTGGTTGTGAGAGGAAGATGTCAGGGGTCACAGCCACTCCCAGACCAGAGCCCCTCTTCTTAGTTTGTTGCTTTGGGCCAGTCGTCTAACCTCTATGGGCCTCAGTTTCATCATCCATAAAATGGGCACAACGATCCTCCCTCCCAAAGGTACCCCAAAGTGTCCGTGAGCTGAGAAAACGCCCGCTCCTGGTGTACAGCTGAACTTTTCTGACTCTCGCTCCCCTTGGACACTGCCAGTGACTCACCTGAACCCGGACTTGCTCTACTACGTTCAATTCTTCTAGCGTCAGTGGATGCTCCGGGTCATTGATGGAGCGAATAAGATGTGGCAAGTGAAGGAAAAGCCACAGTGCGCCTTTGCCCACTCAGGACCCTCCGCGAAGAATGCCCGGCCCGCATAATGCTCCACCGGCTGTTAGACATCAGTTCTCCCCCGTACCCGGAGGCCCCGCGAACCCGCCCGCGCCCAGCAGCAGCGGATATCGAAAATCTCGCGTGCGTCGATGCTGTCCGGAACCTGCTCGTCCTCCTCGCCCGCAGTCACGGGCCGCTCCCCAGAGCGCTCGTAGATGAGGGGGTTGGCGTTCTCCAGGAGGCCGCCCCCTACCCCGCCGCCGCCCACCATCGCGGACCCGCTGCCCACCATAGCGTACACTTCCGCTGCCCCAAGCGCACTTCCGGGGAACGGGAAAGAGGGCGTGGCGTGACGACGGGGTAACGCGAGGGACACGCAGTGCTGTGGGGACCGGACCTGGGGTTTGAGGAAAGCGGTGACCTCGGCGTGCTGGCTACTCCGACCGGGAAAAATGCGGATCGCTCAAGAAAAGGTGCAGAGAAGGGACACGGGCAGCGCTGCGTCGTGCGAGCCTGTAGGAGGCCGGAACGCAGAGGCCAAGGCCGGTTCTCAGGGCGCACTAAAGGCCGTCTGAGGAGATCCCCGCCCCACTTCCTCCGGGAAGTCAGGCTGGCCGGACGCTACCGTGCCCAGGCCAGTTGCCTCTAGCCTGACAGGTTCCACAGTGTTTCCGAATTTCCCGGGGGCGCTCCTGCCTCCTCCGCTGCACCAGAGGCCCGGGAGTGCCGCCGAGACCCAGGGCTCAGACTGGCAGACACTTGTTAAGAGTTTGTCAGGTGGATAAATGACAATGAAAAACTCAAAGCTTGAAAGCTATGGAGGTGGGGGCGGGGCCCTTGGGAAGTGCCACAGTCACCTGTGCATTTCAGAAGAAGGGCAGTAACTGAGTGGGCAGGGGCCCGCGGAGACCTCAGACCCTGAGACCGTGGACTGTAAGGGGATGACGGACCATGAAGGGGGACCCAGTAAATTGTGAGTCCTGAAAGCAAGGAGGAGCGTCCAGGATGAAGGGCATAGTCACACCTCCCTGCCTTCGCTCAAGCCCTTCTCTTCACCCGGATGGCAAGTCCTTCCCATTTCTCCATCTGTGGGGATGCTGATTGTCGCCTGCTCAGAGAAGCCCTCCTCTAGTCACAGCTTATTGCTCCCTGTTCTCCATCCCCCAACACCCTAGTCGGGCCTGTGACTACAAGGACAGGGAAGGTGGCGACTCCAGGTCTGAGGAGAGGGTTCCTGGTGTCGCAGAAGCTGGGGCAGGGGGAAGAGGCCATGCCTGCGCCTGTTTGCCAGAGGCTCCCCCATGCGACCTGGACAGCACAGTCTCACTCTAGTGCCAGGCTCATCTTTCCTGGCCCAAGCCAGCGCGCCCCACCTACTCCCTGCACAGTCCAAACTCCAGGCTTGGGCAAGGCACTACTAATCCACGGCTGCACAGACCTGGGCAGCCTCTCGGTGAAAAACACCATTACCTCTGGCAGCGCAAAAAGGACCTGCGAGTGGACTATGCTGCCAGACCGACTGAGCGCTGTGGCCTGTGGCCTCCTGCTTCTCCTTGTCGTGGGCCAAGGTGAGGCTCCTTTGGAGGGAGCACAGGGACCTAGGTCAGATCTGCCTAATTCTGTCCAGGCAGAATCTGAGATGGGGAGGGAAGGCACCTGGAAGGTAGGAGCTGGTGGAGAGGAGAGAGTGGAACCGTGGGCCCCACCCAACACCTCCCCGCTGCCCAGGGTGGGCCCCCTGAAAAGCAGTGAGGGTTGAGGCTGCTTTACACAATTATAAGGGGCTATGAGGAGTGCCCCGACAGGCCAGCAGGGTCAGCAGCCTTGGGATGAGGGGAATTCAGTAGATTTCCCACTTGTGTCTGTGGCTAGAGCTGGTGCTGCCTGTGGGTAATAGCGCCAACAATACTTGCCTGCCACGGTTTGGCTTTGAATGTGTTGCGTCCTTGGCCAGGAATTTGTCCTGACCCCATCCAGAGGGGCCCCAGGGAAGCTTACTGGGCCCCAGGGGAGTACAGAAGCCCACAGGTGCCTCATCCTAAAGCCAACCTAAGAGGCTGCAATGTCCCTCTCACCCCATGCACGCTGCCCTGGCGAGGGCACAGCATGGCCTCCAGGGCAAAGGTGATGGTACTTTGTGCCTGCCAGGCTTTTCCAGAGGGGCAAGTCTGTGGCCCTTGATCCTTTCACCCAAACATATTCTAACTGTGGGACCTGATTCTCCCTCCCCTTTCCCAATCTAATCTGCCCAGAGTTAGTCCACACTCACTCCTCCCCCATGGCCCAACCCTGCAGGACTTCCTCTCTTATCTGCCAGGTTCTGAAGGTCACCAGAACCTTCTAGGCAGGAAGACATGCCCAACCTCACAGATGGCTCCCTTTTAAAATATTATTTTGGGTTGGACCCATGTCCAGAAAGAATGATTGATAAGCCATGAGAGGGTATGGGCGATGGGTCCCACCTCCTCTGTCCCATCAGTCTTGGCTCCTCCACAGGAGCCATCAAGGTCCCCAGGGCCTTATACACAGTGCCCAGCAGTTTTCCCAGGAGTGGATGTGTGCACTTGTCCTCACTTTTCACCTCAGTGGTTGGTCACAAACTCACCCACTTTTTGGTGCCAGGCTTTTCTCCTTCCTGACACAGGGGGTGACCTCCTCGCACCGCTACATGATACAGCTTCCTTATACCATTTAATGGAAGGGCTTCTCTTCAAGGAGGAAGCTTCCTTGGTGTAACCCGTCTCTGATCAGGGACATTTCAGCAGGTTTTGTCATTTGCTGGAAGAAACATCAGGCATCAGTGGCTGGTGGCTACAGTGAGTTACTTGGACAGACATCCCGTTGGGCAAGGAATTGTGTGTACGCAGCATGTTCCTGGGGAAAGGAGTGGGTCTTTTGACTTGGAAAGATATTGCTAAATTGCCCCCTTTCGTGCCTGTGAGTGGCTGCTGACCCTGGCCTCACCCACACCCGATGACATCAAACATGGTGATCTGTTAGGTATAGGGTAGCATTAGCTCCCTGAGGCTGTCTTTGTTTTTTTGCTTTTTATTATGGAACTGGGCTTAGATTTCCCAAATTCTGCAGAGGCAGACCTCAGGCTGCAGGAGGGGAGGAAGGTGCCAAGGAGGTGGGAGCTGGTGGAGATAACAGCAGCAGGAGAACCTCCCTGTGTCCTGAGGCACAAAGAGTATCAGGGCTGCTTGAGGGCTGCACAGTGAACCTAAGGGGCGAACCTAAGATAGAGAGAATTGTGTAACAAATCCAATGTGCTCATCATCCACCTTCAACATTGATGAAGACTTGGACAACTAAGTTTTATCTGAACTGCCACTTCTCCCTTGCACCGTTATTTGAAGCAAAGCCCAGACATCATATTATCTGTGAATTTTTCATTCTGTGCCACTAAAAGAAGAGGAGGGTATGTGTGTGCGTGTATTTCCACAAAACCGTAAGTTCTCAGTGTAATCAAATATCTAGTCGAATGTACTTATTTCCTATAATTTCATAAATGATATTTATACAGGGATTATTTTTTATTTTTCATTTTTTGTTGTTTTGTTTTGTTTTTGAGATGAGTTCTCACTCTGTTGCCCAGGCTGGTCTCAAATTCTTGGGCTCAAGCAATCCTCCTGCCTCAGTCTCCCAAGTAGCTGAAGAATTATAGGCATGTGCCACTGGGCTCACCTATACAGGCTTTTTTAAAAAAAAAAAAATCAGAATTCAAATAAGGTCCATACTTCGCAAATTGGTAGACGTATTTCTTTTTTTTCTTTAATAACAGCTTTGACATATAATTCGCAGACCACACAATTTACCCACTTGAAGTGTACATATCAATGGTTCTTAGTATATTTACAGAGTTCACCATGTCAATTCCCCTGTCCCCTCAACCTCAAACCCCAACCTCAGCCCTAGGCAACCACCGGTCTGCTTTCTGTCTCTATGGATATGCTAGTTCTGGAATCATACAATGTGTGGTCCTTTGTGACTGGCTTCTCTCATTAAGCTTGGTGTTTTCAAGGTGTGTCCATGTTGTAGCGTGTATCAGAACTTCGTACTTTTTTATTGTTGAATATTATTCCGTCATGTAGAAATATCACATTTCATCGATGCATTCATCAGTTCAGGGACACTTGGATAGCCACTTTTTGGCTATTATAAATAATCCTGCCATGAACATTAAGTGTACAAGTTTTTGTGTGGACCTGTGTTTTCAGTTCTCTTGCGTTTATACCTGGGAGTGGAATTGCTGAGTCACAGGGCAATGTGTTTAATCGATGTTTAATCATCTGAAGAGCTGCCAGACTGTTTTCCAAAGCAGCTGTACACTTTACCTTCCCACTGGCAACATAGGAAGCTTCCACTTTTCCCACATTGGAAAAAACTCATTGTATGTGTTTCTTGAGCCTCTTTCAATCTTCAGATTTTCCCTCTGCCTCTCTTTTGTTTTCTTTCTAATTCTGTTGTCTTGAAGAAACCAGTTATTTGTTCTGGAGAGGAACCCACCGTTTGGGTTTTGCTAATAGCATCCCAGTGGTGTCTTTTAACTGTTCCTCTGCCCCCTGTATACCCTGTAAGCTTGTATTTATATTCTACAGGCTTAATCAGATTCAGGTTTTGGGTTTTGCTTTGTTTTGATTTGTTGGCAAGACTACTTCATTTTTTTTAAAGATCTTATCTCATAGGCAAGACTACTTCATATGCGGTGCTGTGTACATCCAACAGAAAATATATAATGTCTGATTGTTTTGTGTTTTGTGACAAAATAAGTGGTTGACGTCGCAGTCAGATTTTAACATGCACGTCTCTTACCATAAATGCGGTGAACATCTCATTTGTTTAAGAGCCATTTATTTGTATTGATTATTCTAACCATGTTCTTACAGCAGTTTTTTCTACTGTGTGGCTGGCATATTTCTTATTGTTTGTAGAAACTATCTATTAAGAATATTGCCTTTCTCTACTAGGTGACGTTTAAGATCACTCCTTGTTCGGAGGAGCTTTTTTTTTTTTTGGAGACAGAGTCTCACTTTGTTGCCCTGGCTAGAGTGAGTGTGGTGGCGT
>NW_012152729.1:4830348-4835808 GCF_000956105.1 Propithecus coquereli | reverse complement strand
TGTGGGAGTGATGAGGTTCCCTGAGAGTCTAGACTTGGGATGAGGCACGTCCCACTGCCCTTCACATGAGAAGTTAACATTCATTCATTCTTGAGGCCCATGTATGTGGGCTGCTCCCCGTTCCAGATCTGAGTGGGTGCAGGGCTACAGTGGAGGATGTCAACACATGCACGGATACAGCCAATGGCTATCAAAGAGACCCCTAAGAGTCAAGGTTTCCCAGCCTCAGGAGGTGTGATATCTAAAGCCCTCCACAACCCCGAGAGGGCACAGTGGCCTGTGCCTATAGTCCCAGCTACTTAGGGGCTGAAGTGGGAGGATCCCTTGACCCCAGGAGTTTGAGACTAGCCTGGGCAACACAGTGAGACCCCATCTCTAAAAAACAAAAATCAAACTAAAATTTAAAAAACAACCTTGAGGCTTCCCTGGAAGTCCAAGCTCCATCCCAGCTTCCCCAGAGCCTTTGGCCTGTAACTGGGTGGGAAGGGACTTTAGAGGAGGATCACGTGTAAGCAGGGTGTCAAGAAGGGGGCTAATGGTGGCTGGGAGCAAATCTGGACCCAGGGTCCAGTTTCAGCCACAGCACAGCCCCTGAACTGTCTGCCACGGCCAACAGGTGTCTGCAGGATGTCACTGTAACAAATGAAGAGGCTCTGCAGCTGTTCAATGTGACTGTGCCTTCCATCCCCATGTCCGAGGACTGTCTGTACCTCAGCATCTACACGCCTGCCCATGCCCATGAGGGCTCTCACCTGCCTGTGAGTGTCAGGCCACAGTCAGCTGGGGGGTGGGAGGACTTTTCTTCTGCAGTATCGGCTTGGGCCCTGCCGCAGTGTGGACCCTATTAAGAAGCCTCTCACTATCAGGTTCAAGAAGTGCTTTTTACCCAGAGTGGGCAGCTGACCTCTGGGCCTGGGGTCGCAGAGCTCTGGCTGCTCCCAGAGGTCAAAGGCTGTGCCTGGGATGGACTCAGGACTCAGTCCATGAACCCACGCCCAGGAGACCCACTCAGGTGCCTGAGGGCTGCACTTTGAGGTCACCTAAGACCCAGCCTTGGATGATGTGTTGGTCCTATGAGAATAGAGGACATTTTTGATTAATGTTCATGTGGGACAATCAGGAAGACACCTCTTTTGTTTCCACCTCAGTGAGGGTTCTGCAAATAGCGGAGCCATGCTTTGAAACGTAAGTTTGGGAGGCCTGGTCTTGGGTCCCTCCCCCGTGGCCCAGGTCACGAGGTCTTGCTGCAGTTCTCTCTGTGTGGGGAGGTGGACAAAGCAGTGGTTGGTCTGCAGCAGCCCTGGCGGGGCGTGGGCTGGGAGGCAGCCACGCGGTGTCTGCTTTGGTTTCCCGCAGGTGATGGTGTGGATCCACGGCGGAGGGCTTGTCGTGGGCATGGCTTCCATGTATGATGGCTCCATGCTGGCAGCCTTCGAGGACGTGGTGGTGGTCACTATCCAGTACCGCCTGGGCATCCTGGGCTTCTTCAGGTGAGACTGGGGCTGGGCTGGGCCATGCGGGCTGAGTGGAGCCAGGACAGTCTTATGATCCCCATCCCTGCCACTTCCCAGCACTGGGGACAAGCACGCAACCGGCAACTGGGGGTACCTGGACCAGGTCGCCGCTCTGCGCTGGGTCCAGCAGAATATCGCTCATTTTGGAGGCAGCCCAGACCGTGTCACCATTTTTGGCGAGTCTGCAGGTGGCATAAGTGTGTCGTCACATGTTCTGTCCCCCATGTCCCAAGGACTCTTCCATGGTGCCATCATGGAGAGTGGTGTGGCCTGGATGCCTGGCTTCATCACCAACTCATCTGATATGACCTCCAGGGTGAGTGCCCTCAGCCATGGAAGCCCAGACCTGCTGCCCTGTCACCTCCCTCTCAGCGCCTCTGTTTGTTAGACGTATAGAGCAAGGACCATCGGGGCGCCTCGGGAACTGCCACCTACCCGGCGATTCCTGAGGGGCTCAATGGTCAGAACCACACAGCTCTGCCAGCACAGAGGCTGGGTACATTCTGTGGCCTGCAAAGCTGCCACCCAGGGGGGTCTCCATCATGGGCAGAACCACTGAGGAAGCTGGAACAATTTCAAAACTGCAGGAATCCACACACAATACTTTGTGAGATTTGGGGTCCTCCTGCCCCAGCCAGGGCCTTGGGCAAACTCCTCTCCCCTACCCGGAAGGATGAGCCAGCTCCTGCCTGGTCCCTTTACAGATGGTGGCCAACCTGTCTGTCTGTGACCGGGTTGACTCAGAGGCCCTGGTGGGCTGCCTGCGGGGCAAGAGTGAAGAGGAGATCCTGGCTATTAACAAGGTCGGGCTAAATGGATGCAGGTGTGGACGAAAGGGCAGGTGGGGTATGGGGCAGGTGGCTGGGTGTCCTCATACTGCCTGGGCAAGTTCCCTCATCTCCATGCCTTGGTGTCCACGTAGCCCTGGATGAAATGGAGGCCAGGGTGAGCTAACCTGGCGCAAGATCTCCCGGGTGGACATGAGCATCCTGGGATGAGCCAGGAAGGGGCAGAAGGCATTCAGAGGGCATCAGAAAATGTCTGGGAGCCCACCTGGCTCCCTGACCTTACACGCCCCCTCAGGCCTTCCCGATCATCTCCGGCGTGGTGGATGGGGCCTTCCTGCCCAGGCACCCCCAGGAGCTGCTGGCCTCTGCTGACTTCCAGCCTGTCCCCAGCATCATTGGCATCAACAATGATGAGTATGGCTGGATAGTGCCCAAGGTGAGGCCCAGGCCTGAGGCCTGATGCCTGGGGAGCCCATCTGCTTTGGGGGGAGGGCTGAGGGCTTAGTAGCCCACCCCATGCCCATCCCATGCCCAACTGACAACTCTCCCCACCCCACCCCCAGTTCTTTGGCTTCTATGACACCCAGAGAGAAATGGACAGAGAGGCCTGGGAGGATGTTCTGCAGAAAACGTTCAAACTGATGGTGAGGCCCCTGGGGTCCTGTCCCAGTGGAGAGGGGCTCCTCTCCTGCCAAAGCAGTGACCCCCATGAGCAAAAGTCAGGGTATGTGTGTGTTGGGGGTGGGGGTCACTTCAGAGCTTGGCCCTTTGTCCCCATTCCCTGTTCCATCCCATGGCCCATCTCCCCAAACCTGAGGCTGCTGCCTCCCTGCCCCTGGCAGCTGGCCTAACCTGCCCCTTCCTGATCCACCTGGGGTAGGCGTTGCCTCATGAGCTTGGTGACCTGTTGATGGAGGAGTACGTGGGGGACAGCAAGGACCCCCAGGCCCTCCAAGCCCAGTACCAGGAGCTGATGGCCGACTCCATCTTCGTGATCCCTGCACTCCGAGTAGCACATTCTCAGTGTGAGTATTTTTGTACCTAAGGCCTGACTGGCAAGGGGGCAGCTCAGAGCTGGGGTCCCAGGTCTGCTGGTGTTCACGTCCCCACCCGCATCTTTATTGGGCTCCTGGGAACCCGGCACTTGATGTAAATCCTCACGGCTAGTCTAAGAGACATTCTCCATTTTACGGGTGAGAATACTGAAATTACTGACCTTCAGTGACTCGCCCAAGACCACCCAGCTAGGAAGTCCAAGGCCATGATTTAACCCGGCCCTTCCCACTGCCCCCGCTCCAGCCTGGGGCTCCCGACCCCACTGTCAGATACTAGCCAGCTTTGGACCTGGGTGTCTTGTCACCATGAGTGACACAAGAAAGCTCCAAGTGGGGGGCTGCCATGTCACAGCCTGTCCACCCCCATAGGTTCCCGTGCCCCTGTCTACTTCTATGAGTTCCAGCATCGGCCCAGCTTCTTCAAGGACGTCAGGCCACCACACGTGAAGGCAGATCATGGCGATGAGATTTTCTTTCTTCTGGGAACCTCATACTGGGGCAAACACAGTGAGTCTTTCTCCTTCCCCAGGAGGTGGGATGGGACCTGGGCTGGGTCCCTGAGGGGTGACCGCCCTCGCTGTACCGATGAGGAAACTGAGGCTCAGAGAGAGGATGGGATGAGTTGTCCTAGATCTTACGGCTCCAAAGGCTGAGCCAGGATTAGACTCCAAGACTCTTTAGACTGAGGCCTGCGCTCCCCCCCCTTTTCCCCCCCCCCAATGGGTGTCTGGCATGGGTGCAGGGCTGGCAGGGGTGTTTCAAAGGCACATTTGTTTCTTACATGACTCCTGGTGTGAGAAGGAAGAACAGGCCTTCTGGGCCAGCGGTGAGCCCAGAGTCGAGTCAGCCAGGGGCTGGGCTGAGGAAAGAGCGTGGGAAAGGCCAGGGCCTGGCTCCGAGGGCAGTGAGGGGGGGGCAGAGAAGCAGACCTTGGGGTGCCAGGGACAGCTGCACCTGGGACCGTGAAGGCGATTCATGACCCGGCAGCTGGACTGGGGTTGGCCCTGACCTGAACACGTGTCCTCGTCCTCTCTGCAGTTGAACTCACCGAGGAGGAGGAGCTTCTGAGTAGGAGGATGATGAAGTACTGGGCCAACTTTGCTCGAAATGGGTGAGGTGGTGCCTCCATCTCCACTCCCCGGGGGGCTCACCCATCTAGCACTCCCCTTGTCCGCAGTGAGCTCAGTAGCATACACGCGTCCCTAATCACACGACAGCCCCTTCCCCAGCTCCAGGACCCACTCACACGGCGGGGGGTTCATAGGCGCAGGACACCCTTCCACCCCCACCCCCGCCTGGAGCTTGGGCACAGTGCCGAGTTCCCACTAGGTCTGTCTGGAGGGGCAAAACAG
This sequence comes from Propithecus coquereli, assembly GCF_000956105.1. Classification (NCBI taxonomy): domain Eukaryota; kingdom Metazoa; phylum Chordata; class Mammalia; order Primates; family Indriidae; genus Propithecus; species Propithecus coquereli. The sequence continues at coordinate 4,831,099 of NW_012152729.1, read as the reverse complement.
ACCAGGGTGCCCTGCCCCCATGCGGAGCTGACACTAGTGGGGGGTAGTTTCTTTCCTGTATCTAGAAACCTCCCCCTCATTCCGCAGGGACCCCAACGGCGAGGGTCTGCCCCACTGGCCCAAGTTAGACCAGGAGGAGCAGTACCTGCAGCTGGACATACGGCCTGCAGTGGGCCGGGCCCTGAAGGCCCACAGGTTCCAGTTCTGGACAGAGATCCTGTCCCAGAAGATGCAGGAGCGAACGGCGGCTGAGAAGCACACGGAGCTGTAGCTCCTGTGTCGGGGAGCGAGGGGGTGGGCGCCATTACGGTGGGGTCTGCCTCGTGTGCCCACACACAGCCACCGAGGAGCCAGCAGTTGATTCCGTCCCTCACATGGCATTCATTCATTCTTCCATGTGCCTACTCAGGAAACATTAAGAACCTGCTGCGTGAAGTTAGTTGTCAAGCCGGCCACGGGTCTTCTCTTTTTAGACATAGTCAATGAATCCCCCAGGGAGCAGTGCAGGGGCAAAGCCTCGTGGAAGCCCGCCCTCCCCGGCGCTCCACTGGGCTCTGGGCCCCATCCTCCCCTCCTCACCTCTGCCTTTTCCTCACCCACCCTCTTCTCTCCTCCGAGCCCCCAGGCCTGCCCCACTTGGAGGGAGGTGCTTTGGGGAATGTTGCCCACACCTGGGTGTCAAAAGCCGATGTCCACCTCTCCACAAGTCCCACATGTCCTCATATCCATAAGTGGCCAGTAGAAAACTTGG
>NW_012152729.1:4806804-4830298 GCF_000956105.1 Propithecus coquereli | reverse complement strand
GCATTCATTCATTCTTCCATGTGCCTACTCAGGAAACATTAAGAACCTGCTGCGTGAAGTTAGTTGTCAAGCCGGCCACGGGTCTTCTCTTTTTAGACATAGTCAATGAATCCCCCAGGGAGCAGTGCAGGGGCAAAGCCTCGTGGAAGCCCGCCCTCCCCGGCGCTCCACTGGGCTCTGGGCCCCATCCTCCCCTCCTCACCTCTGCCTTTTCCTCACCCACCCTCTTCTCTCCTCCGAGCCCCCAGGCCTGCCCCACTTGGAGGGAGGTGCTTTGGGGAATGTTGCCCACACCTGGGTGTCAAAAGCCGATGTCCACCTCTCCACAAGTCCCACATGTCCTCATATCCATAAGTGGCCAGTAGAAAACTTGGACACCAGAAGCCCTAATATCTTGGTCCTTTCAAGCTGCTGTAACAGAAATACCATACACTGGGTGCCTTATAAATGACAGAAATTTGTTGCTTACATTTCTTGAAGCTGGGAAGTCTAGGATCAAGGTGCCAGCAGATCTGGTGTCTGGCGAGGGCTTGTTCTCCGGTTCCTAGATGGCACCTTCTCACCGTGTCCTCCCATGGTGGAAGGGGCGAACAAGCTCCCTCAGGCCTCTTTTACAAGGCACTGATCCCCCTCTCCTCCTACCGTCCCATCTCTTAAACCATCACATTGGGGATTAGGTTTCAGCCTGGGAATTTTGAGGGGACACAAACATTCAGACCATAGCGCCTAGAGCTCCTGGATCTCAGCCACTGAGGTTACCAACCACTGAAAATGTAAAACTTCCTGTCCCTACCTATTGTCCCCCTAGAACAAGCAACCCACCCACTCCCCTGTGCCTTCCAGAGGTGACTGACCCCTTTTTTTGTGAGAAGCAGGACTGGGCTTGCCCACAGCCCACTGGAGCCAGCGGTGGCCCTGCGGTGAGCAGGACAGCAAGCAGGTCCCTCACTCACCCGTCTCCTGACGCTCACTCTCATTCTCAGTGGTTCTGCAGACACGGTGGGGCCTGCACTTACATGATCACAGCACACCCTGGAAGATGTTTGTCTGTGGGTGTGTCCTGGAAGTGGGATTGGGGGATCAGAAGGTCCAGGCATAGGCGAACACAGTTGTCCCTAAACACTTCTCCCCCCAAAACAACACTCTCTTATATTTTCTCTCAGTATGCAAAGGTGGCAAATTGTGTCCAATCTGCCTCTTTGTTCCCCCAAATCATTTATCTCTGCATTAAGTGGCTGTATCCCTTGTCCCATAGACCCTAGCACCCTAGCACTGAGCCATATGCCCCTACTTCTGACCTACTTGCCCTCTCAGGCCACCAGTTTTCTCAGGGGGAGTGTCCTCCTTTCCATCCACTGCATTTAAGCCCAGCCACGGGGCCTCATGAAGTCTGGGGTGAAAAATGAAGAGTCCTGCGTTGCCCACTCTGGCCACCAGGTGGCAGCCAAGGACAACATTAAGCCTGGGCTGCCTTGAATCCGGCAAAGGGAAGAGATTTTCCTTTTAGTGACCACAGACTGGCGGGTAATGCTTCCACTGCATCCTGAAAGCATTTATTGAGCACTTCCTGCATGCACTGCATGCCTCTGTTTCTCACTTCTGCAGATGCACAGTATATTTTCTCCAAGTGGGTTCCCAGGACTATTTTTTTAGGCTTCTAATAGTCATTTTTTTAACAGCTTTTCTATGGAATGATTTACATTGCAATTAAATTCCTCCGTTTTAGGTGTACGGTTTGATAACTTTGAGTAAGGGTATAAGACATACAACCACCATCATGTCAAGTTTGAGAATGGTTCTATCACCCCAGTAAGTTCCCTTGTCCTCCTTTGCAGTCAGTCCTTGTCCTGATCCTCATCTCAGGCAACCACCAAATTGCCTACTGCTGCTGTAGTTTGCCTTTTCAGGGATCTCCTATAAATCAGCAGTCCTCAACCTTTTTGGCACCAGGGATCAGTTTCATGGAAGACAATTCTTCCACAGACCCAGGGGTTTGAGGGGGGGGGGTGGGTAGGGGGTGATGCAAGCAATGGGGAGCAGCTGTATACATGAAGCTTTTTTTTTTTTGTGACAGAGTCTGGCTCTGTTGCCCGGGCTAGAGTGCCGTGGCGTCATCGTAGCTCCAGCAATCTCAAACTCCTGGGCTCAAGGGATCCTCCTGCCTCAGCCTCCTGAGGAGCTGGGACTACAGGCATGTGCCACCTTGTCTGGCTAATTTTTTCTATTTTTTCAGTTGTCCAGCTAATTTCTTTCTATTTTTAGTAGAGACAGGGGTCTCACTCTTGCTGAAGCTGGTCTCGAACTCCTGACATCAAGCGATCCCCCCTCCACTGCCTCGGCCTCCTAGAGTGCTAGGATTCAGGCATGAGCCAGCATGCCTGGCCATAGATGAAGCTTTGCTAGCTCATTCACTGCTCACCTGCTGTGCAGTACCCAGGTTCTTAAGTTTCATTGAAGACAGTCTTTCCCACAGGTTGGTGGGGGTGGAGCAGGGGGTCGAACTCTGCGGCCCGGTTTCTAACAGGCCACGGACTGGTACCAGTCTTCAGCCCGTGGGCGCTGCAGACCGCAGCTATAAATGGAATAATTTGTGACTGGCTTCTGTCACTTAGCATCATGTTTTTGAGATTTAACCTGTAGTTCTTCCTTTTTCTGGCTGAATAGTATTCTGTTTACAGATATACCCCATTTCATCCATGTGCCAGTTGATGCCCATTTGGGTGATTTCCATTTTGTGGCTATTTTTAATAACACTGCAGTGAACATTTTCAGACAAGTCTGTGTGGACATATGCTTTTATTTCTGTGGGGGTGGATGCCTGAGAGTGGAACTGCTAGGTCATATGGCCAGTATGTTTAGCTTTTAAAGAAAATGCCCAACTGTCTTCCAAAATGCCTACATTATTTTTGCATCCCCCCAACCACCTGTGAGGGTTGCACTTGCTCCGTGTCCTCACCAACACTTGGCCTTTGGGGGCTTAAATCTGATCGTTTTTAATGGTTGTGTAGTGGTATTTCTTTGCAGTTGGTTCCCTGGACGTTTAGCCTCTGCTTCCATCATTCTCTCTGTCTGTCTGTGTCTGTATATATATGTAGATAGACCATATATTTGCAGTTTTTCCTCACACACACACACACACACACACAAATAGACTCCCGAGACTCTTCCTTTCTCCATTTCACATTTGTACTATTGCCTCAGTCATCATCAATGTCAGGACCTCTGAACGATGGGGCAGCCAGGGGTGGAGTACGTGAGGACCCACAGCCCAGTGGCTGTGAACAGCAGCCCCGGGATTAGGAAGAAGCACTTTCTTGCCCAGTTAACACAAAGGAGCTTTGTACACACCCCTGAGCTGGGAGGAGCAGGGGACCTCTTAGTACCCACAGCCCAGGTATTAACTAGGTCATGAGCGCTAAGGGCAGAGAGAGCATCTGCCCAGGCAGGGGGCTGGGAGCATGGCTCAGACCCAAGTGAGTTGGGTGGGAGACACTGAATCGACAACAGGCCTTGCAGATGGGGCGGAGGTCAGGAACAACTTCTGGGAGAGACTGGAAGGAGAGGAAGTGCAGACAGCAAAGTTGGATGATTTTAGCTTTGCTAGAAACAGGAACAGAACAGTGAGTGCGACGATAGCTGGAGGGCAAAGTGGGTCAAGGGAGGTTTTGGATGGTGTTGGTTTTGCACGGGAGCTGTGTTTGCATCTGGTGGGGAGATGCAGCAGAAGCTGATGGCCCAGAAGAGACAGCCCTGGGAGGGAACGAGGTTCTGGTGCCCAGGGGTGGGTCCCAGAGCTGGGACTTGAGTGAGGCACACAAGAAGCGTAGGGTACACATTTAGGAGGTCCTCATTCTCAGGAACCACCCCTCCCCTCGTGTGACCCTGGGGGTGAGTGACGATAACTCTTACATTGTAGGTACCTTGGTGGCCTGTTTCACCTAGTCCTGGCCCATCCACAATGCTAGGAGGGAAGGCACACCTAGCTGCAGGGACTGGGGAATCTTGGCCTTGGGAGCAGATGGATGCTGTCTCCTGACAGCACCCATAGCTAAGGGGTCAGAGGACAAGATTGTGGGAGGGGAGGAGATCCAGGTGCCCTGACGTGAGGGTTGAAGGTGTGCAAGGAAGACCTGGAGGAAAGCATGCCAGAGCCAGTGCTCAAATCTTCCGGAAATGGTCTAAGGGGGCAAGCTGGGGTGGGGCTGGGGCTGTGATGGCAGCAAGGAGGGGAGGGCGGAGCAGAGAAAGACAAGGGTCTGGCGGCTGCCATGGAAGATTCAGGAAGCTGCCCTGGTTCTGTTTGTTTTATTTATTTATTTTTTTTACAGACAGGGACTCCCTCTCTTGCCCAGGCTGGAGTGTAGTTTCCCGATCACAGCTCACCGCCGCCTCAAGCTCTTGGGCTCAAGCGATCCTCCTGCCTCAGCCTCCCAAGTAGCTGGGGTGAAAGCCACTGTGCCAGGCTGGGGCTGGTTATTTTGACAGAAGGGAAGTTGCATCCTGAAGCAGTTCTCTCGAGCTCTGGGTGCCAGCTGAAACTGCAGAAGAAGATCTGGCATCTTGTGCAGGCAAGACCCACACCCTGTCCCTCATTGAGCCACTAAATATCTGCCCATCCTCCCATCCCCCACTCCTAGCCACCCATGTTCCTGACACTGAGGCCCAGAAGTGAGTCCTGCCCTCTCTTGGGTTGGGGGTCTCCAAGCCAGCAGGGACACAGAGGCCCTGACGGAACCCTGCCCAGAGGCAAGAACAGGCTTCCAAGGGCTCTGGTTCCAAGGCTTGTGTTTTCACACACACACACACACACACACACACACACACACACACACATGTAACCTTACTTCCACCCTGTGAGGTGGGTCCTGTTATCATCACTGTTTTGTAGATGACAAAACTAGGCCCAGAGCTGTGAAGTAATGTGTTTAAGGTCACACTCAAGGTCTTCCTGCTGCCCCCCACCACCACCCCACACTCCCAGACCTCAGTTTCCCCTGCCCAGGAGTCCTGTGGCCACTTGGGGTTAATGTCCTGCTTCTGCCCTGTCACTTGAGGACCTTTCAAGAGAGTGGCCTCCATGAGAAAGTCATCCCAACATACACCCTGTGCACTCACAGTCCTGGGGCTCCAGGCCTTGAGGTCTATGAGAGTGTCACCCAGCCACAGTGGCAAACAGGCTGTCAGCTTTCACCATGTTACAGACAGAATGAGCATATGCTCCAGGAATCCGATTCCTAGACCCAAGAGAAACCGAAGCGCAGGTCCACGCAGAAACGTGGACACATGTTACAGCAGCTCTCTTCGTAACAGTCCAAAGGTGCAAACGACCCACATGCTCAGAAATGAGTGGGTGGGTAAACAAATTACAGTTTGTCTGTACAGAGGAATATTATTCAGCCATAAAAATTACCAACACACGTTACAATTCCAATGAACCTCAAGAACATTATACTAAGTGAAAGAAACTGACACAAACTGTCACATACTGTATTCTTTTTACATGCTATACCTGGAACAGGTAAATCCATACAGACAGAAGGCAAATAAGTGGCCACCAGGTGGAATGGGGAGTCATTACTTTTTGGTGGTTACAGGGTGTTGTGCCGGGACGGTGAAAAAGTTTCGTGACCAGAGATGTGGTAGTCGCATAACAGTGGGAATACACGATCTGCCGGTGAGTTGTGCACTCTGTGATGGTTAATTGCACGATATGTGAATTTCACTTAATTTTTAAAAAATCAACTTCAGTTCCCTTAAGCCCACATCAGGGCTCAGGCAGGCTCCTGGCAGGCCAGACTGGACACCAGCCCCACCCCAGGTCTGTTGGCCCACTTGGAGTGGCACCCCAGGCTCAGTGGCCATCATTCCCTCAGGTCGGTGATGTGGGTGTCTTGTGATGAGGACACAAGGTCTCATGGAGGTCACCAAGTCAGAAAAGCTGGGATTTGAATACAGGAGGACGCTGTTATATCATCCCTGCCTCTGCAGGGCACTCACCCAGCCCTGCTGTTGGGTGTGAGTCACTGGGTCCTGTGGGGGCCTGGCCACCAGCCAGGTGGGGCGGTCCACAGAGGCTTTTGTAACACAGCCCTTCAGAGACTGGTAGTGCCAAAGGGCAAAGATCTTATTCTACAATCTGCAGCTTCTGCCTAGTCACTTGTAAGGAGCATGGGGACAGCGGTGAGAGTGGAATCCAGGATCCTGGTCTGGGTGGCCTGTCTGCTCCTGGCGTTCCCTGCCACAGCCACTGGTAATGCACAACTGCTGGGCCTGCAGGGGCAGGAGCTCCTGGGGCTTCGGGAGGCCTCTGCGTGCAGGGGGCAAGAGTGACATGGGGACAGGGAGGAGTGTGCAGCCTGCTCAGGAAAGGGGTCCAGTTTGGAAGAAACGGGTTGTGCATCGTTTCTGGGCAGGGGCCCCACCCTCGCTATCCTGTGTGATCCCCAGGGCAGCCCTGCCAGGGGACATGATTGTCGTTATGTTTTAAGTGACTGGAGATTTGTTTTAATCAGGTATGGTAAGGCAAGCAGATTGCAAATGACTGTGATCAAGGAAGATGTTTCCTCATAGTTCTCTAGGAACAAGAGGCGCCAGGCCCCGCAGGGCCACACTGGGAAGCACCGGGTGTGTCAGGAGGAAGAGGGAGGAGGGGAGAACGTGGGCAGGAGCGTTTACCGCTGTTTCCACGGGAAGGAAGAGGCAAAGTAGGCTAAGCAGGCTTAGGATTGGCAGTGGGCACTGGGGTACAGGGGCTGCTCCTAGTTGCCTGGTACCTGGCCCTGGGGTGACAAGGGCTGGTGGATAGTGGCCAGGAGTTTGAGAGCCCCACACAGGAAGTGGTTGGGGGTATGACTGTGGACTGGTTTGCATTTGAAAGACTTGCTCTTCAGAGAGTTGTGTCCGTCTCTAGAAATTGGCCAGCCCTGGGAGGGGCAATGCCCGTCTTAGTCTATTTGTGTTGTCATAGAGGAATACGTGAGCCTGGTTTATTTGGTTCAGGGTTCTGCAGGCTGCACAAGAAATGTGGCACCAGCATCTGCTTCCAGCGAGGGCCTCAGGCTGCTTCCGCTCATGGCAGAAGGGGAAGGGCAGCCGCATGGAGAGGGTGGAGGAGATGCCGGGCCTTTTCCGTTTTCCACCAAGTAGTTCTCCAGGGAATCAAGAGTGAGAACTCACTCCCAGGAGAAAGGCACCAAGCCACCTGCCCCCATGACCTGAACGCCTCCAACACTGGGGATCAGGTTTCAACATGAGACTTGGAGGGGCCAAACAAACCATATCTAAACCAGAGCACCCCCCACGGTCAGCAAGGCCCCAGGCAGCAAAGCTTCAGAATACAGGAAATAAGGATGTGGTTATTATACCTTATTTGGCAGAGGAGTAACCTGAAGTGCAAATGAGAAAGTGGCTGGCCCAAGGCTCAAGGCTCCAGGGCAGGTCTCGTCTGGCCTGGGGGGAGCATGGTGATGCCCACACAGGCCGGGAGGAGGAGGTCGGGGAACCATAGGGCCAGGCCTGCTGGGAAGGTTACCCACGCTGCTGTGTGCAAAGTCCTTGGAACAGAGCCTGGCAGAACAGCACTCAGAGGGCAAATGTGTCCTTCACTCTGAGTGTCCTTCTGTCACCCCATCCCCACACGGAGGCTGCAGACTCACCCACAGCCCCTCTGTCCTGCCCTCAGGGCCCGAACTTGCCCAGCCTGAAGTACACACCACCCTGGGCCGAGTGCGAGGCCGGCAGGTGGGCGTGAAGGGCACAGACAGCCTTGTGAGTGTCTTCCTGGGCATCCCATTCGCCCAGGCACCCCTGGGGCCTGACCGGTTTTCAGCTCCGCGCCCAGCACAGCCCTGGGAGGGTGTGCGGGATGCCAGCACCGAGCCCCCCATGTGAGTAGCGCCAGTGGAGGTGGGCAAGTGGGCAGGTGGGCAGGGGTCCACTGCCGGGGCGTGTGGGGCTGACCAGCTGGTCCTTGGGCCCGTCCTTGGTACAGGTGCCTGCAGGATGTGAACAGAATGGACAACAGCAGATTGATGCTCAATGGAAAGCATCGGCTCTTCCCTATTTCAGAGGACTGCCTGGTCCTCAACATCTACAGCCCAGCTGGGGCCATGGCAGGGGACAAGAGGCCGGTGGGCAGCCCGGAGGGCCCTGTCCTCCCATCCAGCTCCACCTGCCTGCCTGGCCCTTCCCCAACCCTGTTCCCAGACTATCCCAGAGGTCCCAAGAATGCCCTGGGCTGGTAGGTGGCCACGTGGGCTCCTAGGAGCTGGGGGTCACTGCCCCAGGGTCCTCTCTGCAGGTCATGGTATGGATCCACGGAGGCTCTCTGACTGTTGGTGCCGCCACCTCCTACGATGGATCAGCCCTGGCAGCCTATGGGGACGTGGTCGTGGTCACAGTCCAGTACCGCCTGGGGGTGTTCGGCTTCTTCAGGTGAGACGCAGGCTGGGCGAGAGCACCAACTGCACTGAGGGGCCGCTCACGTGAGGATTCGGGGACCTAGGCTGGGGGGCCAGAGGCTGCATGGAGATGGAGTGTCCCCCACACTGCTTTCTAGGGCAGAGAAGGTGCTCCCTGAGCCTCCACCCTGGGGGAGCGGCCCAGCAAAACCTAGAATCTTGCAGCGAATTTGGTCCCTTGGGCAGAGGGCACTGGTTCCTGGGCTGCGGCCAGGATCCCAGCCAGGGTTGAGGGCAAAGAGCTGTCTGCTCTCACAGCCACCTGGGAGCCAGCCCTGGCTGCCCCCACCCAGCCTGCCCACACCACGTGCTAGGTGGATGCCAAGCGTAGCTCACAGCCAGGCCTGACTTTGGGAGCAGAGGAGGGCTGAGCACCCTGGTGGCTGATTCGAAGCAAAGCTGCAAAGACCAAGGAACATCTGTCATGGAAGCCAGCCTGTGCTAACCACTGCCTCACCTGCCCCCCAGCACTGGGGACGAACATGCACCTGGCAACCAGGGCTTCCTAGATGTCGTGGCTGCTCTGCACTGGCTACAGGAGAACATCAGCCCCTTTGGGGGTGACCCCAACTGTGTCACCGTCTTTGGCCAATCTGTCGGTGGCGCCATCACCTCTGCCCTGGTAATAGTCACCATAAGGGGCTAGCAGTGATGGCCGGGAGGGCTCCTGTGGCCCCAGACCTCCCAACTCCTCTGCCCTCCTCTGACAGCCATCTGCTCTCTCCACCGCACCCAGGTCCTGGCCCCGATGGCTGCGGGGCTGTTCCACAGAGTCATCGCACAGAGCGGGGTCATCACCATCCCTGGTTTAATGGATCTTGACCCAGGGCACCTGGCTCGGGTCTGCATTTCCTTCACCTCTGACTCCATCCATGTGCACCTCCCCTCCCCAACCCTGTGCTGGCCCTGGGGTCTCAGAGCGGGAGTGTGCTGCTAGGGCACCCCCGCTGGCAGAGAGCCCCGGATGAAGGCAGCTGAGAGGAAATAGCCGCTGCATCCAGCGGGTGGGCAGTCAGGGATGGCTTCCTGAAGGAGACCACCCCTGTGCACACCACCCTTGGTCCCTTCTGTAGGGTGGGGTCTTCAGGAGCACCCCTCTCTGCTCCAGGCGGCATGGTGCTGGGGGCCCTCCAGTCCCAGCCACCCTGCTGCCTGAGACATCTCCACTGAGGCTCGAGCCCCCCTAGAGCCCCATTGTAACAAGGCCTTGTGGAGAGTTGCCCGTGGAAGCCACAGAATGGCAGCTGCATCTGCAAAGGCTGCAGGTGTGAGACACAGTGACAGGTCCTGGAAGCAGCAAGCTGTCAGGTAGGGACCTCAGCAGGCTGGGGCGGAGCAGGAAGCGAAGGCGCTGGAGAAGCAGGGGCATCGCCTGGGAATCTGGACCTTCTCCAGGTGCAGGAGGAAGCGGGGCAGTGACGGGCTGGGCTCCTTGGAGTGGAAGATGGGTTGGAGGGAGCCATCCTGGTGGTTGAGAGGCCATGGAGATGGCCAGGGCAGAGTCCAGGGAGAGAGGACAGTGACAGGCAGGGGCAGCTCTGGGAGTGGGGGACAGGTGGGCATAAGCGGGACTCGGGAGGCTCTGTCAGTGCCCCCTCTGGCCACGGAGCACTGCCAAGGTGGAGGAACGGTCTGGGCGTCTTTAGCACAGGGCTGGAGATGGTTCAGGAACCTCGGGCTCTTGTCTGGACAACAGCATCCCTGACCCATCCCCCAACTGTGGCCGGGAGAGATTTTCTGGATCACAAACTTTAGGTCCTTCCCCGTCTCTCCTGTGTCCCGTGAAAAACACAGCTCAGCCATTCCTCCTTAAACACGTATTCACGGGGCTCCTGCCGATGGCCACGGGCCTGCAGCCTCACCTCCCTCCCTCTCCCTGCCCCGCTCCAGCCTCCACACCGCACCCTTCCCTGCCAAACTGGGGCCCTGCCGGAAGCCCTCCCTCTCTACACTCCCCCCATTTCCTTATTTACTCAGCAAACTTTGGGAACATAGTTAATTAGATGAGGACGCTGATGTCAAAAGGGCAAAAAGCTGATCTAGCACCCCTTGTATTATCTTGGATGGAGCTGGGGCCCATTCTACTAAGTGGAGTATCACAAGAATGGAAAAACAAGCACCACATGTGCTCACCAGCAAATTGGTATTAACTGATCGACACTTACGTGCACATATGGTAGCAATATTCACTGGGTGTTGGGCAGGTGGGAGGGGGAGGAGGGGATGGGTATATTCACACCTAATGGGTGCGGTGCGCACTGTCTGGGGGATAGACATGCTCGTAGCTCTGACTGGGACGGGGGGCAAAGGCAATATATGTAACCTAAATATTTGTACCCCGTAATATTCTGAAATAATAATAAACAAAGGGCAAAGGGTACACAGCCCCTCATCCCCAGATAATGACATTATAGTGTAACAGAGGACACACACGGTTCCCGGGGACCACCCGCGCTGGTGGGCAGAGCAGGCTTTTCAGGGGTTGTGGCAAGTCTCTGGCCAGTCTCAAGCCTGATCTGCGACATCACGCCCAGCTGTGCTGCAGATGCACCCCCTCTCTGTGGAAGGCAGAGGGCTGCAAGGTGGGGGTCAGTGGCTGAGAGGGAGGCATGACACTTTTGTCTGTCCCCAGCACATCGCGGACTCCTTCGCCTGCAGCTCCCACTCCTCAGCTGAGATACTGCGGTGCCTTCGGGAGAAGGAAGGAGACAAACTGATCCATATGAAGTCGGTATGACCACCTCCTTGGCCACGGTGGCGGGCAATGGCGCAGAGGGGGTTCTGGGCCCGGGGCCCAACTAGGCCTGGGCACAGGAATGGGGGCCACTCCCAACCCCAAGGGCAGGCCCTGTCTTCTAGGGAAGATACCTGCTTGGAAGCGTCAGTTGCCCAACTCCTGATTCCCCCTGGCCAGGCCCCTCACCCTGGCAATCTCCATCCCCCTGCTTTCCCTCAAGGCTCAGCCACTCAGGCCCACAGCTAGGTGGCCCCTGGGTCCCATTCTTTGAGGCTGGGTCCTGACTTGAGAGCCTCTTGCCTTGCTTCCACCTGCAGAAAACACGTATTACTTCTTTCACCGTTGATGGCACCTTCCTTCCCAAAAGCCCCAAGGAGATCCTCAATGAGAAGCGAGTGCACTCTGTGCCTGTCCTTCTGGGTGTCAATAACCACGAGGTTAGCTTGCTTCTCCCCAAGGTGAGTGTCCTCCAGCACCTGTGCCCATCAAGGCCCTGCCCCAGCCAGTCTTCTTTCACCCCAACATCATCACCACAGCCCTGCGAGCTGAGCATTCCTGTGATTCCTATTTGGTAGGTGAGATAGCTGAGGCCCTGAAAGGTTGAAGGGACTTGCTAAGGTCACCCAGCTACATTTTCAGAAAGCCACGTTTCCATTTGGGGACCAAGCTTTTGTACCAAGTGGCTGATCCACAGCATATTCCTGCCTTGGTGTCTGGTTTATCAGGCTCTGTGAGACTGATTAATGTGACTCTGTCCCTGAGAGACTGACTACCTAAGACTCTCAGGTCTCAGACATCAAGCCACTGGTGACCTCATGGGCCAAGTACCCTCCATTCCCTTCCAGGTGCACAGAACGCTCATAAGCGTGTCAACATCATGCTTCCACCCTGAGCATCTTGTTATTTCATTCTCACTCTTCTACCCATCTTCATAGCAATTGCTTTGAATGGCTGCAAAATCTTCCACAAAGGGAGGGTCCCATCATAATGTTCCTTTGTTTTGGCATCTGGGCAGCTTCTCGTTTTTACCACTGAAGCCATTAGTGCAGTGAACATTTTCATGTCCACAGCTTTTGTCCTCTGACTTATTCCTTTGGAATCGATCCCCAGGAGGGGCATTTGCTTGCTACGTGAGAGGCTCATGCAATCTTGACACGCAAGGACACGCTTGTGGAAGTGGCCAGGCCAATGCCCAGACTCTGGCAGGCAGCCCTGGCCCTCACACTGTCAACTTACAGTTATATGTGTCGAAACGAGGGAGAACCAACCTGGCTGGCTCCTAAGACCTGGGGAAACCTGCCTGGAGTGAAATGCCGGGCCAGGACTTGGAGCCAAGGATGTTTCTCAGGAATTGGCTCGGAGGGCTGCTCACCTGTCACTGGTGCAGGCGTTCCCGCCCGCGTGAGCGCAGGTGTAAATCTGGCAGCTAACTATGCATTCGCTAATGGTGGTGCACTCCTGTAATCCCAGGGAGGCTGAGGTGGGAGGATCCCTTGAGCCCAGGAGTTTACCACTGCACTCCAGCCTAGGTGATAGAATGAGACCCTGTCTCTAAAAAACAAAACTGCACAAAACAAAAAAGTTCTTGGTGAAAGTTTTAGCCATGGCTGCAAAATAATTCCTACCCCTCCTTCTGGAAACCTCTCCACTTCTTACATATTGCTGTCGACACAGCACTTTCTGACATTGCTACGCCAATTTAAATTGCCACCAGCAGCTTGAGTCTACAGTTTTACTGCAACCTTATCAGCATTTGCTGACCGTAATTTTTAAAAATATCAGCTTTATCGAGACATAATTTACATACCACAAAAATCACCCTTGTAAAGCGTACAACTCAGAGATTCTTAGTTTATGTACAAAGTTGTGCAACCATCACCGCTATCTTATTGCAGAACATTTGCATCACCCTGAAAAGGAGGCTCATACCCAGTCTCCCTCCCTCAGACCCTGGCAACCACTAATCTATTTTCCATCAACTTTATGGATTTTCCTATTCTGCACAATTCATAGAAACGGACCATACGCATGTGACTTTTTGTGTCTGACTTTTTTCACCGAACATGGTGTTTTCAGGGTTCATCCGTATTGTAGCAAGTATCAGTACTTCATGCCTCTTGGTGGCTGAATATACTATCTAGTTTTGCTTATCCATTCAATAGCTCATAGACATTTGGGCTGTTTCCACCTTTTTTGCTATTAATGGATGATCCTGGATGAATATTCATGTGCAAGTTGTTTTGAAAACACGTGTTTTCATTTCTGTTGGTTGCAGACGTGAAAGGGGAATTGCAGGGTCACGTGCTAATGCTATGTTTAATTCGAGGAGCTGCCGGACGGCTTTCCAAATGGGCCGCACTGTTTTGCGTTCCTACCAGTGGTGCGTGAGGTTCCAATTTCTCCACATCCTGCCCAGTCCTCCTTATTCTTTCTTGTTTTGATGCCAGCCATGTAAGTGGTTGGGAAGTGGTATCTTGTTTTGATTTGCGTTTCTTTAATGGCTAAAGATGTTGAGCATCTTTTCATGTGCTTACTGGCCGTATTTTATCTTCTTTTTTTTTTTTTTTTTTTAAACAGAGTCTCACTCTTTTGCCTGGGCTAGAGTGCCGTGGTGTCAGCCTAGCTCACGGCAACCTGAAACTCCTGGGCTCAAGCAATCCTTCTGCCTCAGCCTCCCGAGTAGCTGGGACTACAGGCATGTGCCACTATGCCCGGCTAATTTTTTTTTCTATATATTTTTGTTGTCCAATTAATTTCTTTCTATTTTTAGTAGAGACAGGGTCTCATTCTTGCTCAGGCTGGTTTCGAACTCCTGAGCTCAAACAATTCACCCACCTCGGCCTCCCAGAGTGCTAGGATTACAGGCGTGAGCCACCGCGCCCAGCCTCCGTATTTTATCTTCTTTGGAGAAATGTCTATTCAAATCCTTGGTCATTTTTATATTTGATTATTTGTCTTTTTCTTGTTGAGTTGTAACGGTTCTTTATTTATTCTGGATACCAGTCCCTTATCAGGTATCTGATTTGCAAATATTTGTTCCATTCTGTGGTTGGCTTTTCATTTTTTTTTTTTAGAAGAGACTGGGTCTTACTTTGCTACTCAGGTATTGCCCAGGCTAGATTCAATTTGAAGGTTATCTTGATTTGAGTTTGTGGACTTGTGAGTTTGGCCACGCTTGCTCTGTAATGAGTTTATGGGCACAGGGCTGTGAACACTCTCCTGCCCAGGGCAGTGGTCCAGCTGCATTGAGAGGGCCTCGGTGTCCCCACAGGCCTTTGGTTTCCCGGATAGGATGGAGCAGATGAGCCTGGAGGACATGATGGACACCTTGAGGCACTTCTTGATCGGTCTGGTAAGACAAGAGACAGGAGGGAGGCTGGGAGTGAACATCCCACCCAACACAGACTGTACTCTCACTCCTGACACCCACAGCTGCCCACCTTCCACCAGGCCCCTTGGTCCAACTGGTGAACTATAGTTCCACCCAGGACTCCGTTGGACATGAGTCAATGTAGTTCTCAAAGGAAAATTATCATCATCGTCACCATCATTGTCACAGCACAGAGTGCCTGTTAATGAGCACATACTCTGTGCCCGGGACTGTGCTGTGCTGAGCAGTGGGAGAGGCATTCATCTCCTTCCATCCTCGTTGCAACTCTGTGAAGTAGGAAATTTCATGATCCCTGTGTTACAGATTAGGAAACTGAGACTCAAAGTCTCACAGCAGGTAAGGGGCAGAGGCAGAGTTTGAGCCAGCTCTGTCTGATCCCAGAACCTCAGCCGTCAAATGTGAAGCCAGATGGACCTGGTGTCAAATCCCAGCCCTGCCCACTTGCCCAGGTATCCTCACCCCTCTGAGCCCATTTCTTCACCAAGAAATGGGGGCGATGCTTCCTATTCACCCAAGCTGTTGTGAGAAGGGGACTGGATGGTGCATTTGAAGAGTCTACCTGGGAGCTGGTACCCAGTAGGTGCTCAATGTTTGTGCCTTTCCCTGCTTTGGAAGCCCCAGAGGCCTCCGCATTCACACGACCTCATCACTGCTCTCTGCAGCTGTGGGGGAGCCCCCACCATTTGTTCTCTCACTTATTTCCCAGTTCACTTCCACTGAACACCTGCTTCCAGGCCAGACCCTTTGCTGGGGACATCACATCTGCTGCCAGGCAAGGACTGACTTTCAGAGAGATGCAGCCAACTATCTGAGGTCATGCAGCCAGGCAGTGGTCCTAGAGCTGGGATTTGACTCCAAACCTGAGCTTATCCCACTCAGACACCATCTAGAACTCCCAAGAAGACAGAGAGGCAGCTGGCTGCCTGAGACATGAGCCTGGGACATGAGAGAAGCCATGCTGGAGGGTGTGCAGCTTCTTGGGAGGGTCTGCCACCGCTGTGGGGCCTGAGTATGCCTGAGCCTGTCCTCCTGCCCCAGGATATACCCCTTGAGATGATGGCCACCGTCGCAGATGAATACCTAGACAGCAACTCAGACACACAAGCCCGACTCCATGCCTTCCTCGAGTTGATGAGCGACGCAATCTTTACCTTCCCTGTCTTAAATGTCTCAAGAAGCCTCCGAGGTAAGCCTATCCCTGGACACTTTCCCACTTCGGCCCAGGAGCTGGGTCATCACAGGTGACATGGCTGTGATAGGATCAGTTTCCCCCAATTCCTTGTACCCCACACCCCGCTGCCTCCCTCAACCCTGCCTTCTCTGGGATGCAACGTCACAGCAACGAGAAGTGTCTCTGGCGGGGCAACTTGCACGGGAGAAAAGTGAGTCTCAGAGAGGTACAGTGACTTGCCAAAGGTCACCCAGCAGAGCCCATCACCAATTCTCAGGAATTCATTCAATGAATCAGTGACTTCCTCCTCTTTTAGCGCTCCCCCTGGGATAAGTATTGCTTCCTCCATGCCTGGTGGCTAATTCCTGACACAGCCCTTTAATAGCTCCAATTTCTAAACTTTGTGACCTCGGGCAAGATACCTAACCTCCTGTGCCTCGGTTTCCTCATTTGTGAAATGGAGATAATAACAGAATCTAATCCATGAGGTTATGAGAATGAGATAAATGATGACACAAGGCACACAGAATGGCGCTCGACACCTGGCAAGTGCTCAGAAAATACCTGCTGCTAATCATTTTTTCACCATCATCATCACTGGTATTGGTGTCATGAGCTTGTGCTGCCAAAGGCAGGACCTAATTGGGCTGTGGGTGCCTAACTCTGATCCTGCCCTCTCTCTGCAGATTCGGGGAACCCCATCTTTTTCTATGAGTTCCAGCATCGACCTAGTTCTTTTGCGAAGATCAGACCAGACTGGGTGAAGGCCGACCATGGGGCTGAGATTGCTTTTGTATTTGGGGGGCCCTTCCTCATGGACGAGAGTTCCCTCCTGGGTGAGGACAGACAGATAGACAGACAGACATGCAATCCCTTGGCTGCCAGACTCCAAGGGGCCAGGGAAGGGCTTGCAAGAGCAGAAGTCTGGCCAGCACCAAGGATCCTGGGTCCCCTCCAGGCCCCACATGATCAACCCTGATTCTGGTCTGTTCCTTTCACCAGCCTTTCCAGAGGCCACAGAGGATGAGAAGCAGCTGAGCCTCACCATGATGGCCCAGTGGACCCACTTTGCCCGGACAGGGTGAGTGAGCAAGCAGGCTTACCTGGCTTTGGGCCTGGGACACTCAGATCCGCCCCTTGGGGATAGCACAGGAGGCCTTGGTCCTCACTCATTCTTCCCACCCAGGGACCCCAATGGCAAGGGGCTGCCTCCTTGGCCCCAGTTCGACCAGTCGGAACAATACCTGGAGATCAACCGGGTGCCACGGGCCAGGCAGAAGCTAAGGGAGGCCCGAATGAGGTTCTGGACAGAGACACTCCCCAGCAAGATCCAGCAGTGGTATGAGAAGCAGAAGAGGGGGAAGGCCCCGGAGGAGCTCTGAGGCAGGGCCTGGGCCTTCTTGCTGGGGCCAACTCAAAGGGTGGCAAAGTCCCAGCAGGGGAACCTCCCTTCCCCACCCCTAGCCCTCACTGAGAGAGACTTTGACCTAAATGAGGCCCACGTGGGCTTGTATCCTTGAAAGCATCAACCACTGCATGACTGGCATTTTGCTGTTGTGAAATATCACCGGGCTGCTTTCTGTCTCTGGGCCATTGTACGAGCTCTTCCTTCTCCCTGAAGTACGTTTCCGACTTCTTGGCAAGTTCCAGTTCATTCTTCGTGCTCCCCAGAGGACTCCCTCCCCGAAGAAGCCGTCCCTGCCTTCTCTGGTCTGTGTGGCCCTGAGTCTGTGCCAATTAGAGCACAGTCCACCCTAGGCCAGCACTGGATCTGTGTCTCTCTCACCCTCAGAGGAGCTCTCTGAAAGTGTGGACCAGCCTGGCCCCACTCTGTCACCCACACCAGAATCAGGCAGGCCCTGGAGTCAGGTGCTGTTTGGTGAGTGCATGAAACACAGAGTATGTGAGTGGTGGTGCTGGACTTGAACCTAGAGCTTTCAGGCGCCAATGCCAAGCTCAGTCTCCCACAGACATAGTCTGTCCTGGTCAGAAGGGTAGATTCCAAAGGCAGGGACCTGGAGTGGGAGAAGTTCTGGGGCACCCGGGGATCCAGCCAAGAACAGATCTTAGCCCCTGACTAGGGCCTCAGACTAGAGCTGGGAGAGGTTCCCTGCTGTCTGCTGCCTAGTCCTGGCCCCTGTGCAAGACAGCAGAATCCAGCAGGGCCACATTCACTGGACATGGCCTTCACCATTTAGAGCCCTGACCCTTAGGACCTGAGACATGAGCTCCCAGCCCTGGCGTCAGGCTCCTCCCTCCCTTCCTAGCTGAGGGAGGCGACTTCTTGGGAAACTCAGCACAATCCCAGAACACCCACCAGGACACAGGAGTACAGGTTGGGATAGAGTGTCTGGACTAGTGCATCACTCAGGCTATCGTCACACAGGAAAGAAGAGACCTCCCCACTCGGGCTGAAGAGGTGGAAAGCAGCCAGAGGTCTGCAGAGTAAGCATTTGTTTTTTTGAGGATCAAGGCCCTGTTCCCTTCAAACACCTGCATTTTGATGCATATCCCAGGGTCTTTGCTGCCCCCACTATCCCATCCTAGCAGCTCCGGTCCTACACATCCCCTTCCTCAGTCAGACTGACTTTCCGACTGCCAATGGGTACATGAAGACCATTTGCAACTGGCACCAGTTCCGTCCTGGGAAGTCCATTTTGGGCAGGAAGGAGAATCACAAAGCCAGAGGGACTCTGAGTCATGTCATCCCCCTGCTAGAAAGCTCAGTGACCCCATCAGCTTTAGGACAAGTTCAAGTTCTTCACATGCCATCGAAGGCCTCCTGTTCTCATCCCCTTCCCTGCACTAGGGAAGTCTGTCCCCATACATGGGTCGAGAACCTGACGAGAAAACAGGCCCTAATAATACACTGTGTGCCTGGGGACAGAACGGGCTGTTAGGACACAGAGACTAGACCAGCCCAGACTTGGGGGACAGGGAAGGAGGGACATCTAAGCTGAGGCCTGAGGGACAAGCAGAGGTTACTAAGATGTGCAGGCCAGAGCTGAAGGGAGCAAGCTCCAGACTCAGACAGGAGTAGCCCTGCAGGTCAGGGACGCGTGGGCCCTGGGCGCCTCCTCCTGCAAGCAGTGAGGGTGTGGACACCAGGGAGTGCCGCAGGATCAGGTGTGCACACCTGGACCCTCTGCAGGGATAAGGTCCTAGCAGATCCTCCCAGCAGATGTGGAGAAGACGGTACACACCCAACCCCAGACTTAGTTACTCACACCCCCGCCGTCTCACAGGGCTCCTAGCCAGTTCCACCTTTACTGGATGTGTGTCTCTGAGCAAGTTATTTATTCTTTGTTCCTCGGTTTTCCCATCTGTAAGAGGAGAGTAAGGATTGGGACTCCCTTCCCAGGTCTGCTGTGAGCACTGAAAGATCACTGACCGCAAAGTGCCTAGAATAGTGTCTGACACGCAGCAAATGCTCCACAAGTGCTCCCGGGGGTAGGTATGGGCGCAGACTCCAGCTGCACTGTCTGAAAACAACATATGACTCTCCTGGCTACAATGCACAAATGGAAGAGTTGGGAGATGTTAGGGAATATCACTGTGGCTTTGACACGGGCCTCTTCCACCTTAAAATAATTTCTGGGCCTAAGGCTGCCTAGAAGGATTGGTGGACAGAGCCCTGGGAGGCTCTGAATGGCAGGCTAAGTGCCTGGAGGAGTCTGTGGCCCTCCCTGGGGACCTCAGGGAAGAGCGGACCCCAGGTCCTCCCCCACTCTGCCTCAGCCCCTCCTCTTCAGTTTTAGACCTGCCCCGCACCCCCCATTCCGAGCACCCTGACCGGGGCCCCAGGACACAAGGCGTGGCTGGCAGTGGGGGAGGGGTGGGGGCCAGGCCTCACCACTGACGCCTGCTGAGCTTGCCTCTGAACCCAAGCCCACTCACACCCATCCTCTCCCGCAGGCCTATGCGCAGTCCTCTGGGGTCCCAAGTGGACCCCACTTTGCAGATAAGGAAACTGAGAGTCAGAGGGGAAGTGCCTTGCCTGAGGCCACACAGGGTGGGGACGAAGCCAGGACTCACACCCAAGTTTATTGGCCTCCAAACTGCAAGTTCATCCACACCCAGAATGTGTCCTCCTGCCTGGAGGGGACTTTCCAGATGCTGGAGTTGGGGCCCAGGGGGCTGACTCAGGTCGGGGGACAAGGATTCTAAGTCACAAGGGAGGCCCAGAGGGAGGGCTTGCAAGGCGATCGCTTCAAACTGAGGCTGCACAGCCCACGGGGAGATGACAGGGCCGGCCCCGCTCTCACTCGGATGCCTGTGTGAGCCCTTCTGTCCTTCAGGCCTGGACTGTGGGCCTGGGATTGGTCACTGTGCACGTTTCCCCTAGCCGCAGGGCCTCAGCTCCCACTGGTCAGGCCTGCAGATGTGGGGGAGCCTGCAGATGTGGGGGAGCTGCAGAGTGAAGGGCTGTGTCGAGCCTCCCTATCCAAGGAGGGTCAGCACCCAGGCCCTGTGACAGCCCAGCACCATCTGAGGCCCCAGGGAAGAGATTTGTGCCAGGCCAAGCTCCCGCTGGATGGGGTAAGCAGTGTGGGGAGGCTGTGGGGCCCCCAGGCGTCCTAGGAGACCCTCAGCCCTCAGAGCAAACCCAGAGCCACCACAGGGACTCAGAACAGCAGGGTTGACAGGATGGGCAGCCAGAGTCCCAGCACCCCTCCTGGTCCCACCTCCTGAGAGGATATCTGTGATGACACAGAGCCGGGACGAGTCCCAGGAGCGAGTGCCCAGCCTTTGCCAGGACCATCCCGTGGCCACCCCAAGGACTGGAAGCAATCTGACTCCCAGTGTGACTGGGGAAAGTCCTGGGCGGGCTCTCTCTGTTCCTCTGTGACCCCCACACCGTAACACGGCCAAGCTCCTGCCCAGCCTCCCGGACCCTCACCCACGCCTCCATCTCTAGGACCTACATTAGTACAGGGCTTCATCAGGCCCCGTGTGGCTCGCTGGAGGCACACTGGGTCTTGGCATGAGCCAGGGAGCAGTGCTGAGAAGTGCCAGGCCAGAGTTCTGGGCAGCAGAGGAAAGCCTAAAGTCACCCGGACCTCTGAAGCCAGGATTGGGGCTGCCGCATGTTGGGGTTCCCTGAAAACACAGGCAGGAGGTAGAAATTCCTCAATTATTCTCCCAGTTGGACCAGATGCCCAACGAGGGCAGGCTGGGTCTGAGTTTCTCACTCTGGACCCCTAACCCCCGGCCACCTCCAGGCTGTGGGGTGAGCCCACCTGTGGGCAGCCAGGGGAGTTGCTGGGAGCCAGGCTCTGGGCTGGGTCTCTCCAGGAGCTCAGACATACCCTCCCTCCCAGGGAGGACTTAGGGTCCCTGTCTACATAATGAGACTGGACAGGTTGGTCTCATGCAGGAGGCTGCAGGGGTCTGGCTCTGTCCTCTAGGGGTGTTCATCTACAACGGCACTCTGGAAGGGCATGAGCTGGGCTTTGCAGTGTAACTGGGAGTTCACCTGTTTGACAATGCAGGGAAGGACATTCCACATAGAGGGAACAGCAGGAGCAAAGGCCCTGCCCTTTCTTCTCCTTTTCCTTTCCCTACTGGCAATAAGCCACCTTTCATCTGTGGCAATGCAGCTTACATTGCCTTGGCTGAGTTGTTTCTGCAATCTAAGTCTCAGTTTCCCTATCTGTACAATAAGAATGATGACAGTGATGATGATGATGATGATGACAGTAAAGAGGTCTGGAAAGAGTCTTGGCTGGGCCAGATTTGAGATTCTGATAGGCAGCATTAGGTGACTCCTGTCCTGGGTCACCTGGCATCCTCTTTTTGGGGAGTGACCAGGGTTTGATCTGGTCCATTATTGGACTTTAGACATATATAGATATGTTTGACAAGGGACACCCACATGAGGACGAGTGGGTGTCCTCAGAGGTTGGCTCACAGGGTGAGGTCCAGGTCCTGGAGATAGGAGGGGCCTGGTGCACAGAGCTGGCTCAGAGCTGGGCCTAGTCTGGAAAGCAGAGATGGAAGTTCTGGGCACAGCCGGGGCTGCTCTGCCCTCCCAGCCCACAGGAGGCAGGAAAGGGCACCTGCTCAGGTGGAAGAATCCTCTGACTGACCTGGGACCCTGGGCCAAGTGACTCCACTGTGGAGGACCCCTACCTGAGTACAGTAGTATCAAAATGGGGGAAGTCACCCTTCTCCGTTCCAAAGATACCAAAGTCAGCAGCTGCAGACCTGGGAGAGTGTGTGTCTGTCAGGGTGGCGCCATCAAGGAAACTTCTGGGCTTTCATGTCAACAGATTCACGGATGACCCACCCTGAGGAGGTCTAGAGGTCAGTTCCTGGGTTGGGTGGGAGGGAGTGTAGCCAAGACCAAGCCATGGTGTTAGGCACAGATAGGATGCCCTCTGGGAGGGACTCAGCCAGGGTGCTTGGCCACCTCTGTGTCCACATGTTGGTGTCATGTGGATTCAGTGACAACTCCCAGAGCTCCTTCACACCCTGAGGCTCCCAAACGTACTTCCTGGTGACTTGCAGGTGACTCTCAGTTCCCAGAGACACCACCTGAGGAGTGCGCACGTGGCAGACCTCTCAGCCCCTTCTTCTGCAGCCAGCGTTGCTTTGTTACACGGGGAAGGAAGGTCACGTTTGAAGCGAGTAGTAGTTTCCAGTTCCCAGTCTTTTCTGTCCCCGGATAAAATCCTGTCCTTTTACCAGGACTGAGAGGCTTCAGCAGATCACTCCTGCCTTCCCAGGCACCCTGGAAGTGGGTGAGCTGGGTTTTGCAGGATAACTAGGAGGTCACCTGTCCCTCTTGAGACCCTCTGTAGCTCAGTGCTCTGTCAGGAGTCGCTCCTTCCCCAAAATTCCCCCACCCCTTTTATCTTTTCTTTTTTAGAAAACTTATATTGAAGCGTAACACACGTACAAACAGGTGCACACATCTTACGTACTGAGCTTAACAAATTCTTAAAAAGGGGAACACACAGTATGTCAGCAGCACCTGGACCAAGAAAGAGACTATTACGAGCCCCTGGAAGCCCCTTATGCTCACCCCACAAAGGTAACCCCAAATTGGGAAATGTTTTGAAGATCTGCAGCAATTTGAAAAAACTAGCAGATGAACCACCATCCTCTTCCTCCTCCTTAGCTTACTCAATGCGAAGATGATGAGGATGAAAACCTTTATGGTGATCCACTTCCACTTAATGAATAGTAAATATATTTTCTCTTCCTAATGATTTTCTTTTATTACTATTATTATTATTATTTTAGAGACAGGGTCTCTTTCTGTCACCCGGGCTGGAGAGCAGTGGTGTGATCATAGCTCACTGCAGCCTCCAACTCCTGGGTTCATGCCATCCTCCCACATTAGCCTTCTAAGCTGGGACTACAGGCGCATGCCACCATGCCCAGCTAATATTTTAATTTTTTTGTAGAGATGGGGTCTCACTATATTGCCCAGGCTGGTCTTGAACTCCTGGCCCCAAGCGATCCTCCTGCCTCGGCCTCCCAAAGTGCTGGGATTACAGGCCGCTGTGCCCAACCCCTTATGATTTTCTTAATAATATTTTCTTTCCTCTGGCTTACTGGATTGTAAGACTACAGTGTATAATACATATAACACACAAAGTATGTGTTGATCATCTGTTTGTGTTATGAGCAGGGCTTCCAGTCAACAGTAGGCTATTAGTGTAGTTTTTCAGAAGTCAAAAGTCATTTGCAGATTTTCTACTGCATAGAGGTCAGTGGCCCCAAGCTCT
>NW_012152729.1:4800923-4803089 GCF_000956105.1 Propithecus coquereli | reverse complement strand
TATATATAAAACCTGAAGGAATTCACCAGAACTCTAATCAAAGCAGAATCTGCCTCATCAAAAAAGCATAATCACCTCACTCTAGAAATTCAGGTTAAAAAAAAAGTATAAGCAGAACCACAATTCATCACGATCAGTTACATCTGCACAGAGCTTAACGTGTGAAGAATACTTACATATACCTTATCTTATTTGACCCTTACTCCAACCCCATGATTTAAGTAAAGCAAGGATTAAGGTTTTCACCTTACAGATAAAGGAATTGAGGAAGAGAGTGGTCATGTTACTTGCACAAGGTCACACATCTAGCAGAAGGCTGGGCCAAGGCCAGAGCTGAAGCCATCCTGACTCCAAGGCTCCCAGGGCCCCTTCAGTGCTATAACACATGGTGATTTCCATGCAGCAAGCCTGTGGGCGGGAGGCATTCTTAGTTTGTTTTAAGAGATGGGGTCTCACTATGGTGCATATACACAGCAAAAAAACAAGCAATAAAAACTGCGGACCTATTAGACAAAGACTATTTAAATCAACTATTTTAAAATAAGTTCAAGAGCTAAAAGTAACATGTCTAAAGAACTAAAGGAAAGTATAAGAATGATGTCTCAACAAATAGAGAATATGAATAAAGAGATAGAAATTCCAAGTAAGAATCAAATGGAAATTCTGAAATTGAAAAGTATAATAATTGAAGTGAAAAAGTCACTGGAGGGGCTCAACAGATGATTTGAGCAGGCAGAAGAAAGAGTCAGCAAAGTAGAAAATAAGTCAATTGAGATTATCTAGAATAAGAAACAGAAAGAAAAGAATGAAGAAAAATTAACAGAACCTCAGAGACCTAAGAAACATAATCAAACATACCAATATATGCATAAATCCCAAAAGAAGAGGAAGGAGAGAAGGGATAGTAAGGATATTTGAAGAACTGATGGTAGAAAATTTCCCAAATATTATGACAACATTAATCTACACATTCAAGAAGCTCAACGAACTTCAAGTATAATAAACTCAAAGAGATCTACACCTAGACACATCAAAATCAAACTGCTGACAGTCAAAGACAAGGAAGAATCTTGCAAGCAGTGAGAAAAGCCACTCACCATGTGCAAGGGATCCTTAGTAAGATTAACAATTGATTTCTCATGAGAACTATAAAGGCCAGAAAGCAATGAAATGTAACATTCAGAGTGCTAAGAGAAAAAGACTGCCAACCAATAATTTTATATCTAGCAAAACTATCATTCAAAAATGAAAGAGAAATTAAGGCACTCCCAGGTAAACAAAAATGGAGAGAATTTGTTGCTAATAATCTGCCCTACAAAGACATACTAAAGGACTCCTTCTGGCTGAAATGAAAGAACAGTAGACAGTAACTTGAATCCACATGAAAATGTAAAGAACACCCATAGAGGTAACTACCTAGATAAATATAAAAGGGAATATAAATAGATTTTCTGTTTGTACCTCTTTTGATCTCTTCCCTGATTAGAAAACAACTACACAAAGCAATAATTATAAATCTGTGTGGATGGGAAAACCATGTATAAAGACATAATTTGTAAGACCATATAAGCACAAAGAAGGAAGGAGGAAGTGGAGTTTATCAGGAGCAAAATTTTGTAAACTACTGAGATTAAGTTGGCATTAATCCAAACTATATTGTTATAACATGTTAATTACAATCCCCATGGGAACTGCTAAGAAACTAATGCAAAACATATTTATAGAAAGAGTGACTCATGCCTGTATACTAGCACGTTGAGAGACTGAGGCAGGAAGATCGCTTGAGGCCAAGAGTTCAAGACAAGCCTCAGCAACATAGTGAGACCCTGTCTCTACCAAAAATAGAACAACTTAGCCAGGGGTGCAGGGACACCCCTATAGTCCCAGCTACTTGGGAAGCTGAGGCCAATGGATTGCTTGAGCCTAGGAGTTGGAGGCGTAGTGAGCTACACTCTACCCCAGGCAACAGAGTGAGACCCTGTCTCAAAAAAAAAATCAATTAACAGGGGAAATTTGGAAGATGCACAAATATGTGGAAATGAAACAACAGATTCCTAAATAATCAAAAAAGAAATCATAGAGGAAATTAGAAAATAATGCTAAACTCCATGCAACTGTTTCCATTTTTGCATGATTATTATAATCAATTTTTATGAAGAGTGCTTA
>NW_012152729.1:4799304-4800873 GCF_000956105.1 Propithecus coquereli | reverse complement strand
ACACTTCACTGTCATGTCTCGGTAGCCTCTTTTAATCTGCATCCAATTTTTGTGAGGACTACAAAGAAATCAGTTTACCTTGGTGGAATATTCTTTTGGGCAGCCCATGTTGACATCAATACCAGCTACATCATTTTCTCTGGAAAAGGGTGAAGGAGAAAAGGTAATAAATATTCAATTTAAGGCAAGAAGACGGAGTAAAAGGCATGGATGGGTCTGTGCTCACGAAGATCCCTCTGTGTCCCTGGCCCTGTGAAACACACCAACCCTCAATGACAGAAGATGAAAAGGGGAAAGAAACCTGTCCCTAAAATGTGCAACTGCCTCATCTGAGCAGAGCTCCAGAGGAAAGACATAATGTGTGCACACATCTATAACGGGCTAGATGCAGAAGATTTGCTCCTTTGGAGTTGCATCAGATAACTCAACTACTGAGTGACGGGCACACTGAACTTGATCCCAGGGCTGCAGTTTTGACTGAGGTAGTAAAAGCCGTTCGTCAATGCAGAAAAGTGACATGAGCACAAGAGCCCTTTCCCAGAGCGCCGCTGCTGGTGGGAGTTAGAGGACCACCTCTGCTGGCTGGGCTGCATGGTTGGCTTAGTCCAAACAATTCTCAGATGCAGAAAGGGCTTCACTCCATCCTCTGGTACATACATAGGAAATGGTCTGAGATCAGCAGCAATTACTGCCCAAGTTCCTTCTCACTCTTGCTGTAAAAAATAACAGTAGCTAACACTAAGCACTCACTATGTGCCACATTCTGAAAATGACAATTACATGCACTATTTCATTTACTCTTGCCTACACCAGAGGTTGGTAGTACTATTTATGTATTTATTTATTTATTCTTTGAAACAGAGTTTCACTCTGTCACTCAGGCTTGAAGCAGTGGCATGATCACAGCTCTTTGCAACCTCAAACTCCTGGGTTCAAGCGGTCCTGCCTCAGCCTCTTGAGTAGCTGGGACTAATTGCACGCCACCATGACCACCACTTAGATTCTACAATTAACCTTTTGTCATATTTGCTTTAGCATATGTCTACCCAATTTTTTGAAAACCTAAACATCATCCAGGAGCTGTTTCTGAAAAAGCACCAAGAAATGCCCAAAGCCAAAAGAAAAGAGCTACGGAGTCATTACAACTCTAATATAAATCTTAACTACTTTTGGGGAAACCTAATTTCTTTCTATGGGAAATATATACAGACTACATAAAAACAAAGCCCATGTTCTGAATAATCAATGCTAGGGATTAAAAAAAACAAATATAAAAGGCATGCCACACAGATAATGCCTATCATTCAGTAAATTAGTTTGAGGATGGAGGCATGTAACAGACTGTGACAGCTTGATCTCCATCCATAAACTGTCTCCAATAGCATAATCACTCACGGACGGATCTTTGGAAAACATTAAAGGAGTTTTCAGGAAGCCAACATCGTGCAATGTAGCTCTGGCATCAACACTGGCCTGGCACAGGCATGAGTCGGGAAATCCCAGGGGACGGTGAGCCTCAGGAGGGTACTCAGCAATGGGGTCTCTTACCATCTGGAAGACAACCCTGTT
>NW_012152729.1:4775878-4784539 GCF_000956105.1 Propithecus coquereli | reverse complement strand
AAAAAGTGAAAGATCTCAAATCTAAACTAACCTTCTAATTTAAGTAATAAAAAAAAGAATAACAAATTAAACCCAAAGCAAGTAGAAGAAAGTAAATAATAAAGATTGTAATAGAAATAAATAAAATTGAAAATATAGAAACAATAGAGGGCTGGGCGCAGTGGCTCATGCTTGTAATCCCAGCACCCTGGGAGGCCGAGGCAGGAGGATGGCTCGAGGTCAGGAGTTCGAGACCAGCCTAAGCAAGAGTGAGACCCTGTCTCTACTAAAAAATAGAAAGAAATTAGCCGGACAACTAAAAATATATAGAAAAAATTAGCCAGGCATGGTGGCGCATGCCTGTAGTTCCAGCTACTTGGGAGGCTGAGGCAGGAGGATTGCTTAAGCGCAGGAGTTTGAGGTTGCTGTGAGCTAGGCTGACACCACGGCACGTTAGCCCAGGCAACAGAGTGAGACTCTGTCTCAAAAAAAAAAAAAGAAACAATAGAGAAAAACAATGTCATCAAACTTTACTCTTTGAAAATATCAACAAAGTCAACAAACCTTTAGGTACACTGACCAGCGGAAAAGACGAGAAAACCCAAATTACGAATGTAGAATAAGAATGAAAGAGGGAACATTAATACTGACCTTAGAGAGATAAACAGGATTATAAGGAAATAGTAGGAACCACTGTATGCCAAAAAATTAGATAACCTACATGCAATGGACAAATTCCTAGACTGACACACACTACTGAATCTGCCTCAAGAAGAAATGTAAAATGGGAATAGACCTATAATGAATAAAGAAATTGAATTTGTAATTAAAAAGTTCCCACAAAGAAAAGTTTAGGACCAAATGCCTTACAGATAAATTCTACCAAATGTTTTGTTTTGTTTGTTTGTTTTAAAGAGACAGGGTCTCACTCTGTTGCCCAGGCTAGAGTGCAGTGGCATGACCATAGCTCATTACACATAAGTGTTTTTGAGGATGTGGAGAAATTGGAACCCTTGTGCATTGCTGGTGGGATTGTAAAATGATGCAGCCATTATAGGAAATGATATGGAGGTTAATCAACAACTTAAAAATAGAATCTCCATATGATCCAGAAACGCTACCTCTGGGTATATATCCAAAAGAATTAAAAGCAGGGTCTCAAAGAGATATTTGCACACCATGTTCATAGCAGCATTACTCACAATTGCAAGAGGTGGAAGCAACCCATATGGGCACTGGTGGATGAATGGATAAGGAAAATATGGTCTATACATACAGTGGAATATTATTCAGCCTTAAAAAGGAAAGAAATCTTGACATTATGTATGTTAGTCTGCTTGCACGAAGGTTCTGTTGTAAACTACCATGCTAGCTTTTCTCAAATGTGAGTCCTGTGTAGAATAACTATCCATCTCTCTTTTCCTGGGATATTCTTGACACTTGTTGTCTGGTATAGCTTTTCATATTGCCCACTTTGATTCTCCCAATTTAGACAATTTGGTCACTCTGTCCATGGATCACTGTGGCAGAACTGCCCAGGAAACATTAAAGTGCAGATTCTTGGACCCCACTCCAGACGGGATTGAGCTCTTTGAGAGGTGGACCAAGAATCCTGTTTTTGTAAGCTCCCAGGGGATTCTCAGGGGCTCCTAAATTGATAAACCATTTCTATCCTGTGCTGCTTTCCCCAGAGTCCCAGTCAGGTCCCGGTGAGGTCTCAGTACCCCTGCCAGATGTGAGGGATGCTCCCAGACAGGTACTCTCTCCAGAGGCTTGGAGAATGTGACCTTGTGCTGGCCGTCCTGCCAAGACAAACCTCCCTGGGAACCCTCCCCTTCAAATTTTACCTCCTACCATTCCCCCGAGACAGCCTGCTGCAATTAGGCCTTCACATCTGTCTGTCCTAACATTCCACACCAATTGGAGCAACTTGTTGGGGAAGGTGCTATGATGCTCAACCAGAGTTGCCCAAGCTCCAGAATAGTTCAGGCAGTCTCCACCTCCTGGGTGCACGCTCTTTGCAATAACCCTGTCGCACAAATATTCCATGTCTGCTTTTTCAAGGCCAGTAACAGGGAGCCCCGTCCTGAAGGTAATCTCCCTCTGCCAGGAAGTTCTTGGCCACACTGAACCAAAGCCTGCTCCCTGTGTGGGCCTGAGCAGGCTAAGGGCAGAGTTGTCTGTTTCCTCCTGTGAGTAGACCGAATGCTCTCTCAGTGACACCTCTGCACAGTGTGGGCCCTGCTCTCCTCCTGGGCTGCTGCTGGGCCACCTCATCCTGTCATGGTGAGGGAACGACTTGTTATTGTTTGCCTTTTATGAAGAGAAGAGAGTGTATCATAAGATTGTCATTTTGTATTGTTAATTTGTCATGAATTTGTTTTGAATTTCATGTTAAAATAGCTTCGTGAAGCTTAAGCAACATAGCAAGACCCTGTCTCTACAAAAGTTACAAAGATTAACAGGGCGTGATGGCCCGCGCCTGTAGTCCCAGCGGGAGGATCACTTGAACCCAGGTGTCTGAGGTTTCGGTGAGTTATGATGATGCCACTGTACTATAGCCTGGGTAACAGAGTGAGACCCTGTCTCAAAAACAAAACAGAAAAGAAAAAACCATCCTTGTGAAGTCATCTGGGACCCTCAATTTGCCTTGGAGCACCTTTAACATCTCTCCCAGTGTTCATCACCTTGAAATGTGACGAGCTTGTCATTGCGCTCCTATCCCTTGGAAATCTGGAGCCACAGGCAAAACCCTACTGTTAAGCACAATGCCTTTCTACTGCCTGTGTGGCCTTGGCCAAGCCCCCAACCTCTTGGTTTTTCTGAAGTCCTCAGTTGCATAAAGGTGAGGGTTCTATGAATTTATATTTGGGGCAGAACAAGGTGGAGTGGAGCTTCCCTGTGCTTTTATTCTCCCCAACTGGAATGTCTGCCCTCTCCTTTCCATGTGTCCAGATCTCACTTGCCCTTCAGGTGCACCTACAAGGAGCCTGCCCTGATCCTCTAGTCCATCTAAATCTCTGCCTCTCCAACTGTTGAATGCTTAGGGTCAGGGCCGTGCAAGCTAGCTGCTTGTTAGCTTAATCTTGCCTCTCTGGCCAATGTCAGAATTTGAGTGTCTCTTGTCCTCCTGGGGCGACTGGAGCTGTCTGTGCCAGCCTGCAGGTGTGCTCCACAGGGAGTGGCTACTTGACTAGGGCGTGGGTGTGGAGGGCCAGATGTGAGGGCCCAGGCAGCGTTCCTCTCTGCCTCTGCCCTACTCTCCTCCACAAAACTCCAAGGGCCTGAAGCCTGCCCCTGCACTCACAGATTGCTTATGTGACCTCACTGGGCAGTGATGACCTCATAGGCCTTCTCGGTTTCCATGGCAGGGTAACTATGGAAACGTGGTACCCTTGGGGAAACTGCCCTACCATTTCTCTTCGAGATACCAATCCGTTTGGTTGCCTGAGAGAGAATGTCTGACCGGATCTTGTATCTTAACTCTAACTTGTCCTCTGTCCCCTGGGAGGGCTGCATGGCAGGTAGGCATCTCTGCGGGAGGCACTGGTGTGCACACACCTCACCTGGCTGCAACTTATGGGCTTGCCAACCCCACCAGAACTTCTCTAGCCATAAGTAGTGCCAGTGGCCTGGGGCCCCCTGGGGGACCCACAGTGTTCCTGCTCACTGCTGAGGGCAAGCGAGATGCCAGCTCTGAGCAAGTGTTCCTGAAGGTTCTCATCTTTTCAAATTTAGCCTTCCCTTTGAACCACAAGATGCTTCCAGTCAGACCCCTTCCTGACTGGCCTCTTAGCAAAAGCCAAGTGTGGTTTTGTGGGCAAGTGACAAAGGAAGCAGTTCGAGGCAGAGCTGTCGAGGGACGCTCGTGAACCTGCCCTCAGACCCAGGCACCTTTGCTGTGCTGTCCTGAAGACACATCCCAGTCTGAGCCCTGGGGACAAGGATGACGTCACTTAGCTGGGCAGAAGGGAGAGCCAAGGGGAGTGAATCAGCCCTGCTGAGACTGGAGGCCTGAGGAAGTGGTGTCCCAGGAGGTTGGGTAGAGGGGACAAGGCTTCTTGAGACTAGACATGGGACCCAGAGTCTGGCTCTGACTCTCCTGGTCACTCTGCCTCAGCATTTGGCCTTCAGAAAGTGTTAGAAAATCTAGATAAAAGTATCCGAGGGCTAGAGTTCAGTGTGGGCAAAACGGGCTGTGTGAATGAGGCCCAGGAGGAGCTGGCAAGGTGGGAGGGGGTCTTCCCTGAGTTATATTAGACCATTGATCCAAAACATGAAAACCACGTCCATGAAACCCTCAGAAGGGACAGACCTTAAGAACGTGTCCTCGGTTGTGGAAGGGAGAGACCGAGGGGCTCCCGACTGCAATTATTTCGAGGTTCTACTGTTCTCTCTGGGAATGGGGAGGACATCCTGGCCTGCTGCTGCCACAGGCTCCAGGGAATTGCTTTTGTAGCCAGTGTCCCGTCTCTAGGGGACTCATAGAGGTGACAGACTAAGGCTGTGTTTGAGATGCCAAGCAGATGAGAGGGCTTCAGCCAGGTGCAGGAAGAGATATGAGAGAGGGGACATCCTGACGACATGATGCATACAGCCAATGTGACTGATCAGTTCTGCTTTCCTTTCCAGCACCTCCACCTCCCGCTTGTCCGCCTGTATACTACCACCTCCTCTACCGAGGGTGTGGAGAAGCCCAGGTGGGCTGGCATGGGGAGACGTACTGCCTGGGTGGTGGCTACCGGCTCTTTGGGGATGCTCCTTTGGCCACGCCAGCAAAGGCCGAAGCAGAGAAGCCAGCCCCCAGAGCCCCCAGCCCGCCTCCCGAGAAACGCCAGGCTCCCAAGAGACACCAGGCTGTGGAGGAAGGAGAGAAAGACCTGGGTTGCCCTAGCCCCAAAATTCGGCATGTGCTCTTTGGGGATGCTCCTTTGGCCACACCAGCAAAGGCCAAAGCAGAGAAAGCAGCCCCCAGAGCCCCCAGCCCGCCTCCCGAGAAACGCCGGGCTCCCAAGAGACACCGGGCTGTGGAGGAAGGAGAGAAAGACCTGGGTTGCCCTAGCCCCAAAATTCAGAGTGTGCAACATCGCGCCAGGAGGCTGACCTGCAGGAAGGTTGCTGGCTGAGCCACGCTGCAGAAAGGGCGAATGGTGAGCTCCCTGAAACACCTAGAGCCTCTTCTGCAGTGACCTACACATTCCACCACTGGAGGCACAAGCTCAGCCATCTGCCTCAGCCTTCCTGAGCCAGGAGCCCCCTTCCCTCCTAACTGGCCCTGCACGAGGAGCCTCAGAACCGGAGGCTGCTTTGAACATCCCAGGGCCAAAGCTGACCTGGAAGAACACCTAATGGTCCTCTACTCAATCCTCTTGAGTTCCTCCTGGGGCAGAGAAAGAAAAGTCTGCACTCTGCTAGCCGAGGACTCAGGTGCAGAGAGAGGGTGCAGAGCGGCCCAGTGGGGGCTGGTCCGCCAGACGAGCTTCTGCTCTGAGTCACTGCCAGCAACCGCCGGCGCAGAACAAGAGGGATCAGACTTCCCGAACTGGAAGGAGAAACTGGGGCTACCTGCAGCAGTGGGGAGCCTTCTGCCTGGGGTCTCAGGAGACAGAATAGAGAGACCCAGAGAGACCTGCTACCTGGAGCAGGAACAATCTGGAGAAAGTCAAGCAACACCCTGAGGCTCACAGGCTCCTCTATTCCCAGCCCTTTATGGCCCCGCTGGGGTCCGCACTGTTCAATAAATTGATTTTCTCTAACAGTGTTTGCCTTGGTCCAATACTAAGCCCCAAGCCTCCCTGTTCGCTTGAAGTACATTCCTACATGTACTTGGAAAAGCTGGTCCTGTAAGACCTTCTGCCTTCAAATAGGACCCCTGGGTGCAGCTTCTAACTGTGACTGCTGTAACGACAGCAGAACTCAGACAGACTCTTTAAGAAATGCAGAGCCTGAGGAGTGCTTCCCTGTAAGTGTGTGAGGAGAGGAGGGGCAAGACTAAGACTCTGCTGTTCCATCTATCAGCCACTCATCCGTCCCCCCATCTGTTGAAGTATCTGTTGAGTGCCTGGTACATACCAGCCTCTGTGCTAGTTGCTCGGGATATATTGGTGAATGAGATTATCCTATAACCAGCTTCATAAGCAAGAAAACACTTTTTAATAATTTTTTTTGTAGTTCTCTTATGTTTCAAGTTCCCAGGCCCATAACGTTTGTTGACCAGAACTTTGTAACTTCCTGTTGCACTGATGCATTCCCTTTTGAGTTTCTTTCCCAGAGATGGCAGAGCCTCCTTGCAGCCGCGAGATAGCTACAAAGCCTTACACCTCCTATTTGTCCAGAGAAGACAAGTGATACTCCACCACCAGTTGTGCCTAACGACCCACTAAGCCTGCACACAAAGCTGAAAGAATGACCAATATTAACCCCAAGCTCATTAAAATACTAAAATCCCCACCCCGGGAGGGAGTTATCCACCATTTTTTGATCATAGGATGTATGTATTAGTATGATTTCTCACTGTGCTTGCGTGTCCTGCACTCCACGCCAAATATGGAATGATGCTAAGTCCTTCCATGCATTATTCATTTTGCCTCCAGAAAAAAATCCTGATCGTGTTGGTCAGGAAGGCGGATTTGAGGCAGTTCATACCTCTCCCTCCCAAGTGACACGGCCACTGAAATGAATCCTTTATTTCTTGACAATCCTTGTTGTCTCAGTATTTGGCTTTCTGTGCTGGGAGCAATATTGAACTCTCCCTGTGGGTTCATTAATGATCCAAGCCCCTCTCCTTAAACCACCACAAACTAAAGGAAAGAGACAAGTAAACAATATAATTCCAGGTAATTATAATTGCTATAAAGAAAAATAAATCAGAATAAGAGGATAGAGTGATGTGGACCATTATGTTACATGAGGTGGTCAGGGAAGGCTTCTCTGAGGAGGTGACATTTCAGCTGAGATACGAGTGATGCAGTCATGGGAGGAGCTGGAGGGAAAACATTCCTGGAGGAAACAGCAAGTGTAAAGGCCCTGAGGTAGGAATGAGACTGACCTGTTCTAGGACCAGCAGAAAGGCCAAAGTGGCCAGGGAGGAAAGATGAAGAAGGCTGAGGAGTGTGGATCTTATTTTCAGTGAGATGGGAAGTCACGGGAGCATTTGGACAGGACAGGAGAGTGATCTGATGTAGATGCTGAAAAGATCAATCATGACTGCCATGTGGCATGGCAGTGAGGTGCTGGCTGTTACCAGTGGAATGTCTGTCTCAGCAGTTAAGGGGACAGCTGGTCCTGGGGAGTGGGGGTGGGGGAGGGGTCAGCAGAGAAGAAACGGCAGAAGAAACAGGTGTCCCAGGCCCACCTGCACCAGCAGCCCAGAAAGAAGGTGGCTCTGTCAGCAACTCAGCCCCAGGCCCCAGGTGAAGCCACCCACCATGTGGACAGCACACTTGTCCTCAGGGGCCACAGCAGCAAGACTGTAGCTTCTCTCCCTGACACGCACACCCGCAAGGCCAGGAAAGGTCCTGATAAGTTCAGCAGTTTCCCTAACCTGGGTTCCAGGAAGGAGGCACAGGCCCTGGGGCTCCCAGGGTGTCTCCACTGGGAGTCTGCACTAGCCTGCCACAGTTTCTCTCTCATACTTGGTGTGACTCCGGAACAACTGTGGTTACTGGAGGGGTCACATAGGGTAGCAATTCCCACACAAGAGACACACAGGCTCACCTGGGCTCTTAGGAAAGATCAATCCCCAACACCCACACCAACCCCTGTGAATTTTTAGCGGGGAGCCTGGAAATCAAATTTAAAAGCTTCCCACAACTACCAGTTTATAGGACAAAGGAAGATATTAAATGACATGATGGGATACAATCAGAAAACTCCACAACATGGATAATTCTAAAGGACAAGGACATGTTTTCAACAAATAAATTACAAAAAAAGCAGGGAAGAGGACCCTACACGTTAGGCCCTAGCAACCACCCACAACGTGGGAGGTCTTATCTACATTATGATGCAAACAAATCAGTTATGAAAGAATTCGGCAATCAGGGAAATTTGAACCTGATAATTTATGATATTAAAGAAGTACTGTTAAGTTTTTTGGGTGCCATAAACATATGGTAGTTGTCTTTTATTTATTTATTTTCTTTTAGAGATGAGGGTCTCACTGTGTTGCCAAAACTGGCCTAAAACTCCCAAGCTCAAGGGATCCTGCTGCCTCAGCCTCACAAGTAGCTGGGACTACAGGCACACACCACACCCCTGGGTGGTAACTGTCTTTTAAAAAGAGCCCTTACCTTTTAGAGGCACATACTTAAACATGGATGAACTAGATGTTCTGTGATTTGCTTTAAAATAATCTGTAGAAAGGGATGAGTGATGAAGCAGGATGGGTTGGCCAGGCACAGTAGCTCATGCCTGTAATCCTAGCACTCTGGGAGGCCAGGGCAGGAGGATTGCTTGAGCTCAGGAGTTCAAGACCAGCCTCAGCAAGAGTGAGACCCTGTCTTTACTAAAAATAGAAAAAATTAGCTGGGCATGGTGGTGTCCACCTGTGGTCCCAGCTATTTGTGAGGTTGAGGAGGAGGATCGCTTGAGCTCAGGAGTTTGAGGTTGCTGTGAGCTAGGCAAATGCCAAGGCACTCTAGCCTGGGCAACAGAATGAGCCTCTGTCTCAAAAAAATAAAA
>NW_012152729.1:4769801-4775828 GCF_000956105.1 Propithecus coquereli | reverse complement strand
AAAAAGTGAAAGATCTCAAATCTAAACTAACCTTCTAATTTAAGTAATAAAAAAAAGAATAACAAATTAAACCCAAAGCAAGTAGAAGAAAGTAAATAATAAAGATTGTAATAGAAATAAATAAAATTGAAAATATAGAAACAATAGAGGGCTGGGCGCAGTGGCTCATGCTTGTAATCCCAGCACCCTGGGAGGCCGAGGCAGGAGGATGGCTCGAGGTCAGGAGTTCGAGACCAGCCTAAGCAAGAGTGAGACCCTGTCTCTACTAAAAAATAGAAAGAAATTAGCCGGACAACTAAAAATATATAGAAAAAATTAGCCAGGCATGGTGGCGCATGCCTGTAGTTCCAGCTACTTGGGAGGCTGAGGCAGGAGGATTGCTTAAGCGCAGGAGTTTGAGGTTGCTGTGAGCTAGGCTGACACCACGGCACGTTAGCCCAGGCAACAGAGTGAGACTCTGTCTCAAAAAAAAAAAAAGAAACAATAGAGAAAAACAATGTCATCAAACTTTACTCTTTGAAAATATCAACAAAGTCAACAAACCTTTAGGTACACTGACCAGCGGAAAAGACGAGAAAACCCAAATTACGAATGTAGAATAAGAATGAAAGAGGGAACATTAATACTGACCTTAGAGAGATAAACAGGATTATAAGGAAATAGTAGGAACCACTGTATGCCAAAAAATTAGATAACCTACATGCAATGGACAAATTCCTAGACTGACACACACTACTGAATCTGCCTCAAGAAGAAATGTAAAATGGGAATAGACCTATAATGAATAAAGAAATTGAATTTGTAATTAAAAAGTTCCCACAAAGAAAAGTTTAGGACCAAATGCCTTACAGATAAATTCTACCAAATGTTTTGTTTTGTTTGTTTGTTTTAAAGAGACAGGGTCTCACTCTGTTGCCCAGGCTAGAGTGCAGTGGCATGACCATAGCTCATTACACATAAGTGTTTTTGAGGATGTGGAGAAATTGGAACCCTTGTGCATTGCTGGTGGGATTGTAAAATGATGCAGCCATTATAGGAAATGATATGGAGGTTAATCAACAACTTAAAAATAGAATCTCCATATGATCCAGAAACGCTACCTCTGGGTATATATCCAAAAGAATTAAAAGCAGGGTCTCAAAGAGATATTTGCACACCATGTTCATAGCAGCATTACTCACAATTGCAAGAGGTGGAAGCAACCCATATGGGCACTGGTGGATGAATGGATAAGGAAAATATGGTCTATACATACAGTGGAATATTATTCAGCCTTAAAAAGGAAAGAAATCTTGACATTATGTATGTTAGTCTGCTTGCACGAAGGTTCTGTTGTAAACTACCATGCTAGCTTTTCTCAAATGTGAGTCCTGTGTAGAATAACTATCCATCTCTCTTTTCCTGGGATATTCTTGACACTTGTTGTCTGGTATAGCTTTTCATATTGCCCACTTTGATTCTCCCAATTTAGACAATTTGGTCACTCTGTCCATGGATCACTGTGGCAGAACTGCCCAGGAAACATTAAAGTGCAGATTCTTGGACCCCACTCCAGACGGGATTGAGCTCTTTGAGAGGTGGACCAAGAATCCTGTTTTTGTAAGCTCCCAGGGGATTCTCAGGGGCTCCTAAATTGATAAACCATTTCTATCCTGTGCTGCTTTCCCCAGAGTCCCAGTCAGGTCCCGGTGAGGTCTCAGTACCCCTGCCAGATGTGAGGGATGCTCCCAGACAGGTACTCTCTCCAGAGGCTTGGAGAATGTGACCTTGTGCTGGCCGTCCTGCCAAGACAAACCTCCCTGGGAACCCTCCCCTTCAAATTTTACCTCCTACCATTCCCCCGAGACAGCCTGCTGCAATTAGGCCTTCACATCTGTCTGTCCTAACATTCCACACCAATTGGAGCAACTTGTTGGGGAAGGTGCTATGATGCTCAACCAGAGTTGCCCAAGCTCCAGAATAGTTCAGGCAGTCTCCACCTCCTGGGTGCACGCTCTTTGCAATAACCCTGTCGCACAAATATTCCATGTCTGCTTTTTCAAGGCCAGTAACAGGGAGCCCCGTCCTGAAGGTAATCTCCCTCTGCCAGGAAGTTCTTGGCCACACTGAACCAAAGCCTGCTCCCTGTGTGGGCCTGAGCAGGCTAAGGGCAGAGTTGTCTGTTTCCTCCTGTGAGTAGACCGAATGCTCTCTCAGTGACACCTCTGCACAGTGTGGGCCCTGCTCTCCTCCTGGGCTGCTGCTGGGCCACCTCATCCTGTCATGGTGAGGGAACGACTTGTTATTGTTTGCCTTTTATGAAGAGAAGAGAGTGTATCATAAGATTGTCATTTTGTATTGTTAATTTGTCATGAATTTGTTTTGAATTTCATGTTAAAATAGCTTCGTGAAGCTTAAGCAACATAGCAAGACCCTGTCTCTACAAAAGTTACAAAGATTAACAGGGCGTGATGGCCCGCGCCTGTAGTCCCAGCGGGAGGATCACTTGAACCCAGGTGTCTGAGGTTTCGGTGAGTTATGATGATGCCACTGTACTATAGCCTGGGTAACAGAGTGAGACCCTGTCTCAAAAACAAAACAGAAAAGAAAAAACCATCCTTGTGAAGTCATCTGGGACCCTCAATTTGCCTTGGAGCACCTTTAACATCTCTCCCAGTGTTCATCACCTTGAAATGTGACGAGCTTGTCATTGCGCTCCTATCCCTTGGAAATCTGGAGCCACAGGCAAAACCCTACTGTTAAGCACAATGCCTTTCTACTGCCTGTGTGGCCTTGGCCAAGCCCCCAACCTCTTGGTTTTTCTGAAGTCCTCAGTTGCATAAAGGTGAGGGTTCTATGAATTTATATTTGGGGCAGAACAAGGTGGAGTGGAGCTTCCCTGTGCTTTTATTCTCCCCAACTGGAATGTCTGCCCTCTCCTTTCCATGTGTCCAGATCTCACTTGCCCTTCAGGTGCACCTACAAGGAGCCTGCCCTGATCCTCTAGTCCATCTAAATCTCTGCCTCTCCAACTGTTGAATGCTTAGGGTCAGGGCCGTGCAAGCTAGCTGCTTGTTAGCTTAATCTTGCCTCTCTGGCCAATGTCAGAATTTGAGTGTCTCTTGTCCTCCTGGGGCGACTGGAGCTGTCTGTGCCAGCCTGCAGGTGTGCTCCACAGGGAGTGGCTACTTGACTAGGGCGTGGGTGTGGAGGGCCAGATGTGAGGGCCCAGGCAGCGTTCCTCTCTGCCTCTGCCCTACTCTCCTCCACAAAACTCCAAGGGCCTGAAGCCTGCCCCTGCACTCACAGATTGCTTATGTGACCTCACTGGGCAGTGATGACCTCATAGGCCTTCTCGGTTTCCATGGCAGGGTAACTATGGAAACGTGGTACCCTTGGGGAAACTGCCCTACCATTTCTCTTCGAGATACCAATCCGTTTGGTTGCCTGAGAGAGAATGTCTGACCGGATCTTGTATCTTAACTCTAACTTGTCCTCTGTCCCCTGGGAGGGCTGCATGGCAGGTAGGCATCTCTGCGGGAGGCACTGGTGTGCACACACCTCACCTGGCTGCAACTTATGGGCTTGCCAACCCCACCAGAACTTCTCTAGCCATAAGTAGTACCAATGGCCTGGGGCCCCCTGGGGGACCCACAGTGTTCCTGCTCACTGCTGAGGGCAAGCGAGATGCCAGCTCTGAGCAAGTGTTCCTGAAGGTTCTCATCTTTTCAAATTTAGCCTTCCCTTTGAACCACAAGATGCTTCCAGTCAGACCCCTTCCTGACTGGCCTCTTAGCAAAAGCCAAGTGTGGTTTTGTGGGCAAGTGACAAAGGAAGCAGTTTGAGGCAGAGCTGTCGAGGGACGCTCGTGAACCTGCCCTCAGACCCAGGCACCTTTGCTGTGCTGTCCTGAAGACACATTCCAGTCTGAGCCCTGGGGACAAGGATGACGTCACTTAGCTGGGCAGAAGGGAGAGCCAAGGGGAGTGAATCAGCCCTGCTGAGACTGGAGGCCTGAGGAAGTGGTGTCCCAGGAGGTTGGGTAGAGGGGACAAGGCTTCTTGAGACTAGACATGGGACCCAGAGTCTGGCTCTGACACTCCTGGTCACTCTGCCTCAGCATTTGGCCTTCAGAAAGTGTTAGAAAATCTAGATAAAAGTATCCGAGGGCTAGAGTTCAGTGTGGGCAAAACGGGCTGTGTGAATGAGGCCCAGGAGGAGCTGGCAAGGTGGGAGGGGGTCTTCCCTGAGTTATATTAGACCATTGATCCAAAACATGAAAACCACGTCCATGAAACCCTCAGAAGGGACAGACCTTAAGAACGTGTCCTCGGTTGTGGAAGGGAGAGACCGAGGGGCTCCCGACTGCAATTATTTCGAGGTTCTACTGTTCTCTCTGGGAATGGGGAGGACATCCTGGCCTGCTGCTGCCACAGGCTCCAGGGAATTGCTTTTGTAGCCAGTGTCCCGTCTCTAGGGGACTCATAGAGGTGACAGACTAAGGCTGTGTTTGAGATGCCAAGCAGATGAGAGGGCTTCAGCCAGGTGCAGGAAGAGATATGAGAGAGGGGACATCCTGACGACATGATGCATACAGCCAATGTGACTGATCAGTTCTGCTTTCCTTTCCAGCACCTCCACCTCCCGCTTGTCCGCCTGTATACTACCACCTCCTCTACCGAGGGTGTGGAGAAGCCCAGGTGGGCTGGCATGGGGAGACGTACTGCCTGGGTGGTGGCTACCGGCTCTTTGGGGATGCTCCTTTGGCCACGCCAGCAAAGGCCGAAGCAGAGAAGCCAGCCCCCAGAGCCCCCAGCCCGCCTCCCGAGAAACGCCAGGCTCCCAAGAGACACCAGGCTGTGGAGGAAGGAGAGAAAGACCTGGGTTGCCCTAGCCCCAAAATTCGGCATGTGCTCTTTGGGGATGCTCCTTTGGCCACACCAGCAAAGGCCAAAGCAGAGAAAGCAGCCCCCAGAGCCCCCAGCCCGCCTCCCGAGAAACGCCGGGCTCCCAAGAGACACCGGGCTGTGGAGGAAGGAGAGAAAGACCTGGGTTGCCCTAGCCCCAAAATTCAGAGTGTGCAACATCGCGCCAGGAGGCTGACCTGCAGGAAGGTTGCTGGCTGAGCCACGCTGCAGAAAGGGCGAATGGTGAGCTCCCTGAAACACCTAGAGCCTCTTCTGCAGTGACCTCCACATTCCACCACTGGAGGCACAAGCTCAGCCATCTGCCTCAGCCTTCCTGAGCCAGGAGCCCCCTTCCCTCCTAACCGGCCCTGCACGAGGAGCCTCAGAACCGGAGGCTGCTTTGAACATCCCAGGGCCAAAGCTGACCTGGAAGAACACCTAATGGTCCTCTACTCAATCCTCTCGAGTTCCTCCTGGGGCAGAGAAAGAAAAGTCTGCACTCTGCTAGCCGAGGACTCAGGTGCAGAGAGAGGGTGCAGAGCGGCCCAGCGGGGACTGGTCCACCAGACGAGCTCCTGCTCTGAGTCACTGCCAGCAACCGCCGGCGCAGAACAAGAGGGATCAGACTTCCCGAACTGGAAGGAGAAACTGGGGTAGCTGCAGCAGTGGGGAGCCTTCTGCCTGGGGTCTCAGGAGACAGAATAGAGAGACCCAGGGAGACCTGCTACCTGGAGCAGGAACAATCTGGAGAAAGTCAAGCAACACCCTGAGGCTCACAGGCTCCTCTGTTCCCAGCCCTTTATGGCCCCGCTGGGGTCCGCACTGTTCAATAAATTGATTTTCTCTAACAGTGTTTGCCTTGGTCCAATACTAAGCCCCAAGCCTCCCTGTTCGCTTGAAGTACATTCCTACATGTACTTGGAAAAGCTGGTCCTGTAAGACCTTCTGCCTTCAAATAGGACCCCTGGGTGCAGCTTCTAACTGTGACTGCTGTAACGACAGCAGAACTGAGACAGACTCTTTAAGAAATGCAGAGCCTGAGGAGTGCTTCCCTGTAAGTGTGTGAGGAGAGGAGGGGCAAGACTAAGACTCTGCTGTTCCATCTATCAGCCACTCATCCGTCCCCCCATCTGTTGAAGTA
>NW_012152729.1:4762441-4765406 GCF_000956105.1 Propithecus coquereli | reverse complement strand
AAATAAAAAGGAAACACCATGGGCCATCAGTTGTTAATCATTGAAACTGGGTGATAGCTACACCTGAGTTCAATATGCTCTCCTCTCTACTTGCTTACTTATTTACTTACTTATTAGAGACAGGGTCTCGCTCTGTCACCCAGGCCAGAGTGCAGTAGCATAATCGTAGCTCACTGCAGCTTTGAACTCCTGACCCCAAGTGATCTTGCTACCCCAGCCTTCCAAAGTGCTAAGATTACAGGCATGAGCCATCTCACCAGGGTACTACTTTTTCATATGTTTGACATTTTCCCTAATGAAATGTTTAGAAAATAAAATAAAATAAAAACTTCTCAGGTGAAGCCTGATATCCCGCCAGACTGGGGATCCGGGAGAGCTCACATGATGGGCATCACAGGAGGGCAGGGCTTCCCGCATAAAAACAGGAAGTTTGGAGGGCTGTGGGCGGGGTGTGCAACGAATAGTGTGTTGTAGAAACACGTCTGCGGGTTTCAGGGATGAGCAGGCTAGGTAGAGCAAAACAGACAGCAAGTCTGAACTTGTGGCTAAATGTGTAATCACACGTGCGCTGCAGTAGAGGTTTGGTCAGCACTGGCTCCTGGAACCTGGTGTCACTACAGCCCCTCCTCCAGTGTGCTTATGCCAGCACGTGAAAACCGGACACTGGTCCAGCCACCTCACTGCACACCCCAGCAAATGACCGGCACCAGGGAGAGATCACTAGTGGGAGGTCAGTGGGAAACAGATGGATGTAAGGAATTCGAGGCCTTTCCTGTGAGAGAGGCAGTAGCTGGAAGTGGAGAGATTGGAGGAATCCCCGTCTGACGTGGCCAGGACCGCATCACTGTGACCATTTGCCTGGCCAGCAGCTCGATTTTCCCACCTAGAAAATGAAGCTGGAGGGCAGGGTGAGGCGGCTCATGCCAGTAATCCTAGCACTCTGGGAAGCTGAGGCAGGAGGATCACTTGAGGTCAGGAGTTCGAGACCAGCCTGAGCAAGAGCGAGACTGTCTCTACTAAAAACAGAAAAACTTAAGCCAGGCCTGGTGGTGTGAGCCTGTGGTCCCAGCCACTCAGGGGGCTGTGGGAGAAGGATCACTAGAGCCCAGGTGTTTGAGGTTACAGTGAGCTCTGATGACCCTACTGCACTCTAGCCTGGGTGACAGAGTAAGACTCTGTCCCAAAAATGAAAAATAAAGAAAGAAAAAAGAAAACGAGGCCGGAAAAACCCTATGCTGTGGGACGTTGTGAGGATTGAACCGGCTAAGGCAAGTCAAACTGGCGGCACAGATCTGGGCACGCAGGAAGCGTGGCTGCTCTCGCTGTCACAGTCACACATGCCCTTGCTCTGTGAAGGAAGGGGAGGCGAAGCCTCCTGAGTGCCAAATCCACGCTTTCTCCAACCAGTGCTGGTTGAGCCCTTGCTGCGTGCAGGTGTCCGAATGTGTGGCTGTGGCCCGTTGAGTTCGCTTGCCAGCTTGAGCAGTGGCAGCCACGCCACACTGCTGCTGTCAGGAGGAGGGGCAAGGAGAGGTCCCAGCAAAACCTGATCCTGACAGAACAGAGAGGCTCACCATGTTCTTGTTTGTAGAGAGGATAACTCACCACAGAGGGCTGGGATTGGCGGAGTTACCTAGATACGCCCCCCCTCTCTAGGTAATGCAGTTCAGGGGGTGCCATCTGTGTCCCAGGGACACCCCTGGAGACCCTG
This sequence comes from Propithecus coquereli, assembly GCF_000956105.1. Classification (NCBI taxonomy): domain Eukaryota; kingdom Metazoa; phylum Chordata; class Mammalia; order Primates; family Indriidae; genus Propithecus; species Propithecus coquereli. The sequence goes on along the minus strand of NW_012152729.1, from coordinate 4,763,695 downwards.
CTGGGTCCAGCTCCTGTACCCAGCCCCTCTAGCCTTCTCCCCCCAGCCCCGGCTGACGGCACTACCTCAAGAACACACAACAACATGGAATCCAAACTCAGGGCACAAGCTCTCAGCCTGTGGGCTTCACACCAGAATCACCAGAACATCTGGTCTCCAGAAGCAGCCTAGTCACACGCTTCAAGTCTGGCAGGCAAGCTCGTGTGACTTTGCTTTGGGGACTGTATAGCCTGGATCCTGTGCTCTTGAACTCAAGCAGAGCCAGGCTGCAAGAGGAGCTCAACGCTGCAGGTGGGACCCAGGTCCTCAGTCGTCTCCATCAAAAAGTCGCCCAGGAATGTGAGACAGAGAGGCTGCTGAAGGTGTGGCAAAGAAAGGTGGGGGTGGGGAGAGGGCTGTATGGAAGCAGGAGACAGAAACACACAAGTGGTTATTATACTTCTAGAAAGATAAACACTGGCTGCCTTTTGAGGAAGAAAAACGTGCTGGCTATGTGCCACTTCAAGGCGGTGGCTTCGGCTTTGTGATTGGAGGATGTGTATCCACTGTGGTCAGGCCGTGCTCTGACTTGGATGACTGTTATTTCTTGGAACTTGGTCTGAATCCGTCATCATGGGAGCAGATCCAGCGTGAGTCTCCAGGACCAGGGGACCCTGGATGAAGGAGACCATTCTCTGGGCAATTCTGGATACTGAGTAAGACCCACCTGCACCCACCCTTGCACTCTGAGCATGTGAGGAGGCCTGTGCGCCTCTAACACACCCCAACTTTTTACTCCTCTGCATGTTCTTGCGACGCACTGGAGATCAGTAGGGCTGAGTCAGCTCTGTACCAGAACGGGCCCGGTCCTGGGAGAAACCCATTTCTACCACTGCCTCCTCTGCACGTCTCCATTTATGGAGACACAGCACAGGTGAGGAATTACAGGAAGAAGCTGCTCACCCACCATTCCTTCCTGGCAGCAAGATTTCCTCTCCTGGCCCTCCCTCGAAACCCCACCAGTTGGAGGTTGAGGGAATGGCATGCGCCAAGGCCCTGTGGTGGGACGTGGCATCGCTGATGTGACCAGAGTTCAGAGGGCAAGGGGAGTTGTGCTATTTGCCGAGACTACAGATGCTGGTGGGAGCAGAGTCTCCAGGACTTAAGAGCCACAGAAAGAAATCTCGAATATGCTAAGAGCTATGGGAAGGAGCAGAAGAACTTTAGGCAGGAGCATGACTTCAGATTGTTTTTTTGGTTGTTGTTTTTTTTTTT
>NW_012152729.1:4747391-4761891 GCF_000956105.1 Propithecus coquereli | reverse complement strand
GCTGGTTTCGAACTCCTGAGCTCAAACAATCCGCCCGCCTCGGCCTCCCAGAGTGCTAGGATTACAGGCGTGAGCCACCGCGCCCGGCCTTCAGATTGTTTTAAAAGAGGAAGAGGTACAGCTTCTCCGTGGGGAACGGACTGGAGGTGAGGAGATGACAGTGGCCCGTCCTGGAGAAGAGGCAGCGGGAACAGGAAGGAGACACACGTGGGAGATGTTTGGAGGTTGAGCCAGCAGGATTATGAAGCAGGGCGAGGGGGAGACGGTGAGGAGGCCTCAGGCATGGCACCCACAGCCAGCTCTGGAGTCGGGCCCTGAGCTTCCCTGCCTCCACCCTGTGTCCACCTCTGCCTGCTACCAGCATCTGGGTCACTTACCCTCTGACCCCAAATTGTCCCTATGTCACTGATACTGGGAGCTCCCAGGATAAGGCTTTGCTGGTATGTGCTTGTTTCTCCTGCAAGGGGCAGGGCACAGACATGGCCTTGGGTGAGGTTAAGGGGAGGACAGGCCACCTTGTTGGCTAAAACGTAAACCTAAACCTAAACTTACCACTGGGGCGTGAGTGTTCTCATGCCCCAAGCGTACAAAGGTCTGGGTGTGTTGGGTTGCTGTGAACGGCTTTCTGTGGTCACTTCAAGGCTGACGTTTGAGGACTGAAGTTGGATGTTGGGGACGGTCATGCTGCCCAGCTAACCTTCGGCAGATGCAGTGCCCACCTTCACTGTCTCATCACAGCCTAGCGTTTCCCCCGAGTCCTGGGACATCGGACATTCAGACCCTGGAGAAAAGCTAAGAAACCTCAAAAAGCTCCATTGTCCCCACCCACTCCTGTATCAGCAGCTATTATTTATTTGTTAGTTTTTTATCCCTGCCTGCCTCTTCCCTATTCCTTATGCCCCCGCCTCCTGGAGGCCTTAAGGGGTAGAGCAAACCCTTTATCCGCCACGACCACATTCTTCACCTGGAGACCAGCAAATTCCAGAACTCCTCCTCCCTCTTGCCACTCGGCTGCACGAGCGGGTGAGGGGGCTGCTGAGCAGCAGTGGACAGTGGAGGGAAGGAAGGGAACCAGGTGTACATTGGGGTGCCCCAACCACCCCACTTTTCTCTGAAACAGAGCGCTAGGGGACTCACACTCTGCAATGGGCCTCCCTAGGGAACCCTCCAGCTGCACCGAACAGGGAGTAGATCCAGCTCTAGGCCAACGCCCTTGATCTGTCTGCCTCTGGGACAGCAGGCCCTGGGCAACATCAAGTGCACAGTCCCTAAAATACATCAAAGCTGGAAGCACTTTCCCTCCTGATTAGCGCGGCCCCTCCAGTCCCTTTGGAAGAGTTTGCTCATTTCATTGTCAGAGGGCCTTCTCACCTCTGCAGTCGTGAGACTTAGGTCACTACCCATGCCTTGGTCGGTCCTGCCACCTGGGGAAGGTTCCAAAAGTGGAGCTGTTCCTCGGGGTGCCAAGGTTCTGGGCATAGTTTTGAGAAGCTGCAGGGCAGGAGAAAGACAAGGTCTCTTTGTGGGTAACGTGGTTTGGGCACAGACCCGAAGCCTCTCGGGGGGCAGGGCTTCTGTGAGAGGGCACATCCCTGTGTATGCGGGCGCGTGTGCTTGTGTGGTTGGGGACATTCCTGGAAGAGGCAGCTAGGGTGAGGGCCCCAGGCTGGGCATGGGGTGGGGCCTGCGGGGCAAGGAAGGGAACTCAGTCCTGAAGAGCTGGAGCCACAAGAGCCAGGAGACAGGGCGAGGGGAGCTGCAGAAGCACCCGGGTGCCAGGCCTTTCTGTGGAACCCGTACTTTTCACCTGGAGGAAGCGGGAGCTTCCACAGGGAGGCAGGGGGGACCCTGGCCAGCTGCTCCGCCAGCAGCTCTTGGTGGAAGGTGCCGGGGTTGAGGGCTCTGCTGCTCTGGAATTACTTCATTTCCTTCCATCCAAATAGCTGTTCTGGGTTCCTGCTCTATGGAGTAAATGTCCCCTGATCCTGGCCAGATGTTTGCTGACTTCTCATCCCAAATGTCCCTCCATTGGGTTCTGGGGAGGTACAGCAGCCCCTTAGGAGGGAGCTCTTTGCTGAGGCTGATTGAGGAAGGGCGAGGGGTGCTCCTGACAGCTCCCAGCTGCTGGCTAGAGTCCCTCAGGGAGGGACATGGGGGCATGATAAAGCAGGAGAGGGAGGTCAGGCACACAGGGCCCCATCCTGAACCCACAGTCTACAAGGTTAACCCCTCATTCCCAGAGACTTTCTCCTCCTCCACACCCAACCCGCGTGGCCCAGCCCGGGGGAAACCCAGAGCCCAGAGCACTGTGGTCACAGAGACACATGCAGCCCTCGGTGTGGCCGGGATAGGCCACAGGCAGTCGGGGACATGATGTGGTCGGGACAGGCCTCAGGGCCAAGGGCCACTCTTTGGGAGAAGCACCCCAGCACCTCTCGTGGAGGGCAAGCCTAGGGGCAGCGCAGGAGCAAGCTGGGTCGGCTCTCTGGGAGTTCTCTGGGGAAGGGAGAAAGGGAGGGGCGGCGGGAGCCTGAGCCACGAGGCGAGTGGGCGCACGTGGCAGAGGCCTCCCAGCCCGCGGGGGCGCCCTCGGGGATATGGGCGGGAGGGCGCGGCGCCCCCTGGTGGCCGAACTGCGCGGCGTCGAGACTGTTCGTATCCGTCGCGGGGCCCCGTGACTTCAACTCCCTCCTCGCGAGGCCTCGCCGCCTGGGGGATCTGAGTCTTTGGTTGGGACTCCATCTTCGTCCTCTGCCCCTCGCCCGTCTCTCTCAGGCTCTCGTGACGGTCACCCCTGCCCGCCTGCCTCACGCTGCACAACATGCAGCCAGCAGACCTCGAGGGTCCCCGCGGACTCGGCGTGCGTCTTCTGCTGCGTCTGCTGCTCGTGCTGCTCCTGCTGCCGCCACAGCCTGTAACTCGCGCCCAGACCACGCCAGGCGCCCCGAGCGCCCCGACCACGCCGGGCACCCTCACCACGCCGGGTGCCCCCACCACGCCGGGCACCCTCACCACGCCGGGTGCCCCCAGCACCCAGAACCTGCGAGAGCGCGCGCGGGCGCTGATGCGGGACTTCCCGCTCGTGGACGGGTGCGTAGGTGCAGCGTGGGGACGATGAGGGGTGCGCACACCCCACGGCACGGGAGGGGGCCCAGAGAATACAGGACTGGCAAGGAGGCTCCCTCACACCGTCCTTGGATGGCCCTTCATCACTCATGGGTGCTGAGGAAGTCGCCTTTCCCCTCTTCTATCAGCCCCTCTCTGGTGGGAACCCCCCAGCCCAGGCTTCCGGGGGTCTCAAAATAGTTGGACAGTGTGGCGGTGTGCGGTGGGGGACCCCGGGGCATGTCCTGCCTGACCTGGAGGCCTAAGGGGTCCCCTCCTTTGTCCTCGGCCTGACCCTGCCTTGACTTTCCTCCAGCCACAACGACCTGCCCCTGATCCTGAGGCAGTTTTCCCAGAACGGGCTACAGGATGTCAACCTGCGCAATTTCAGCCATGGCCAGACCAGCCTGGACAGGCTTAGAGAGGGCCTCGTGGGCGCCCAGGTACCACAGGGACACACAGGGCCTGGCTTCTGGGGAATGTTGGGAGAGTGGGGGTCTCAGCCATTACAAGTTAGTCACACGGGAACTCAGTTACCACAGTGACCCAAAAAGTGCCATGAGGTGGATGCTGGAGGTTGCAGGGACTACAGTGAGCCAGCTTGGTGGGCATGAAGGGACCAAGGGACAAGCGGTACATGTGGCCTCCGGGCCCACTGGGTTCTGTGGAACCTGAGAAGCCCAGGGAGCTCCAAAGCAGCCCTTGGCCAAGTCAAGCCCTGGCCTTCCCCCCAGTTCTGGTCGGCCTACGTCCCATGCCAGACTCAGGACCGGGATGCCGTGCGCCTCACCCTGGAGCAGGTTGACCTCATTCACCACATGTGTGCCTCCTACCCCGAGCTGGAGCTTGTGACCTCAGTTAAAGGTAAGTGGGTTGGTGGGGAGTGTTAGGAATTTGACTGAGCTACTCCAGCCCCTGAAAATAATTACCTGACCTACCTGCCCCCAGCTCTTAACAATACCCGGAAATTGGCCTGCCTCATTGGTGTGGAGGGAGGCCACTCACTGGACAATAGCCTCTCCATCTTGCGTGCCTTCTATGTGCTGGGAGTGCGCTACCTGACGCTCACCCACACCTGCAACACGCCCTGGTGAGTACAGCACTGATGGTGCGGGCCCACTGAGCAGGGATCTGCCCAACGTCACACTGTGGGCCCAGACCAAGCTTTACCCGTGGGATCTGACACGGACCCTGGCGTGGGGAGGGGAGCTGGGTTCTGGGGTTCACAGAATGAGACTAGATACCAGCAGGGCCCTCCTACTGCTAGGCACAGCCCATCCTGGGTCCCTGCTTTTGCTCCAGGGGTTTGCAGGGATAAAAGGTGGGTAGGGCCTCTAGGATCTTGTGGCCAAGGCATGGCCACCAATCAGACTACCTCCTGGCCGTTCTGCAGGGCAGAGAGCTCAGCTAAGGACATCCACCCCTTCTACAATAATGTCAGCGGGCTGACCAGCTTTGGAGAGGTGAGGACCCTGGTTCATACTCCACTTCACACAAATGTACACACCCCACCTGTTTCCTACAATTGTGCACATATCTGTACCCCTGCTACCCTCCTCCCAACCTGTCCCTGCAGAAGGTGGTGGCAGAAATGAACCACCTGGGCATGATGGTAGACTTGTCCCATGTCTCGGATGCTGCGGCACGGCGCGCCCTGGAAGTGTCACAGGCACCTGTGATCTTTTCCCACTCGGCTGCCCGGGGTGTGTGCAACAATGCTCGGAATGTTCCTGATGACATACTGCAGCTTCTGGTGAGAAACTCCTTGGCCCTAGAACCTAAAGCAAGAAGTTCAAACGAGGAGCTCTTGGACCTGAGCCCCTTACTTCCTCAACTCCCTCAAACCCCAGGCGGAACATCATCTGCCCCACAAACCCCCAGTCCCCAGTCTCTGAACTCTTGAATCCACGAGTGAGGGCTTCTAGATGTTAAATATTCCTCTGCCCTTCAAAGCGAGTGCCAAGAACAAGACGCTTCTACCCAAACCAGGGCCTAGACTCTTCCATTCACACAAACCCAGAGAGGTGAAGTCTCCTCTCACTCTGCAGGCCAGGGCTAAACACCTTCCTCTGGGTGCTCAGAGGGTGGACAGGCACGTGGTTTGCTGGGGGGCCAAGCTGAGTGTCCATTTGACTACCCCTGCAGAAAAAGAATGGTGGCATCGTGATGGTGTCCTTGTCCATGGGAGTGCTGCAGTGCAACCCGTTAGCCAATGTGTCCACTGTAGCAGGTAAGTCCGCCCCCCCAGCTCTCCGAACAGTTCTGATTTGGACCCCAATCCTTGGGAGGGCCTCAGGACAGCCCCAGCGGTTTGACCCAAAATCCAATGATGGACAGTATGTAGCACCTTGGTGCCACATGGAACTGGAGCCGCAGAGTCAACACTGTGATACTGATGGGTGCAAGGGAGGCAGGCAGTCAGATGTAGCACCCAGGTACCAGTCACCTGCACTCCTGCAAGGGCTGCCAAAGCACCCTGCCCTGCCTCTGGCCAAGGGCGGGGGCAGCCCCTAGGTCTCTGGGGTTTTGGTCAGTTATCGTGTTTGTCCCTCTCTCATCTTCCACACACCTAGAAAGGAGCCCCCACAGGTTCTCAATGAGACTAGAGGCAGGGAAATGGCTGAAATGGGTGGCTCTGTGGGTCCGCCCCAAATTTGAAGTCCAGTCTAGAGCCAGCTGGAATCAGTTCAGGTCAAACCTCAGGGCCCTCAAGTTGCCACCAGGGGTACCAGGCCATGAGGAATTTGCCTGTGTGGCCTCCGGGCTGCATGAAGGGGACTCAGTAGAGTCCAGCCCCAGAGTTCCACTCCTACCCTGGAAGCCCCACACAGCTGACTCTCCATCCTCCCAGATCACTTTGACCACATCAAAGCAATCATCGGATCCGAGTTCATCGGGATCGGCGGAGATTACGATGGGGCCGGCCAGTGAGTGCTTCCCTGTGGCTCATCTGGGGCTGTCTGAACAGCAGTGGGGCCCTCACAGTCACCACACCCACTATGCTATGGGGCTCCTGGCCTTTAGGCCTTGACCTCCTGACATCTCCCCACTGATAGGGTCAGTCTCCTGGGCTCGCCTGTCTGTCTTCATCCCAGTGCCTCACTCTAGGGCATCATATTTGGCTAAGCCACCAGACAGAGCTCATGTGCCCAGCGCATGCTCCCAGCTCCAGCCTACCCACTTTGTCTGTGCAGACTGTCGGCAAGGTCTGGTGTGGGCTGACCATCTTCTCTGCACACAGCTGGGGCTGTGCTTGCAGGGCCAGCCCGGTTCTGAAGAAGCTTTTCTTCTTTTATAAGTGCGGGGAACATTTGCCTTCAGTGGAAGACAAAGATGTTAATAGTACAATTCAATGAGTTTTGACATATATTCAAGCAGGTTTGAGGCCTCCTTCAGGAGTGAAGGGCAAGGGCAGATCATCTGCTCTCCCTAAGTCTCCATTTTCCCAGTCTGAGCAGGGCTGGGGTTCCCGGGGCCCTGGACTCTGGTTCTGAGTCAGAATCAGGGAACCTGGTCTGAGGCCCACCGGGTGGCCGGCTGGTGGCCACACAGGTTCCCTCAGGGGCTGGAGGATGTGTCCAAATACCCAGTACTGATAGAGGAGTTGCTGAGACGTGGCTGGAGTGAGGAAGAGCTTCAGGGTGTCCTTCGTGGCAACCTGCTGCGGGTCTTCGGACAAGTGGAACAGGTACGCTGCACTGGGCAAGACAGTAGCCCGGGGGTCTGAGCTAAGTGAAGTGTGTTGGGGGGAGCTGTGGATGCTGCTGACCACTGACTGCCCCCTCTAGGTACGGGAGGAAAACAAGTGGCAAAGCCCCTTGGAGGACAAGTTCCCAGATGAGCAGCTGGACAGTGCTTGCCACTCTGTCCTCCCGGGTCGGCATCAGAGACAATCACTGATTTCAGACCAGAAACTAACCAGGATTCCAACACATCAGACACCCAGGCTATTATCCAAGTGGTCACTATCAAAGTCCTCCCCCAACCCAGCCCTAGGCCTTACAGTTGTTGCCACTTTCCCAGTCCTTATCCTGTGGCTCTTTTGTCCCAGTTAGTCCTGCCAGATATCACTGTGGCAGCCAGGTACACCCCACAATGTTGCCCTGTTGTACAGGCACAATCATTTCCTGAAAATAAATGTTTTGGACATGGAACCGGAAGTGAATGTCTTCCTCTGCAGTGGGGTCTGGTGGCACAGACTCCCAGTGCTGGTGGTTGGTGGGGGACCCTGCATTTCAGCCACCAGTTAGTTGCTCAAGGAAGGCCTGTTGGTAGTGGCCTGAGGCGACCCGGGTGGCTGGGCTCAGCACCGGACAAAGGCAGTGGGCAGATCTCGCTGCAGGAGGGTGAACCTGCTCTGTGTTCCCTCTGAGTAGCTCGTCGCAATCCACATGCCGACCCACTGACCAGCACCTAGGGCATCGTTCAGGGAATTCTCATTCAGATTCCCAAGGAGGGGACCTGCCTAGATCACGAATGACCTTCGTTCCTCTTCACGAAGAGCCAAGAATGTCAGGCCACATAATGGGCCATAGGCCTCCAATGGCTGTACTGCCCTGGATGTGGGAACCCCACCCCCATCCCACAGGGACTGCTCCAAGAGGCACAAGCTACTTAGGTATTCACTCATCTCAACCCTAGGCCATGAATGGTAACTAACAGCAACTGCAGTAATAATAGCTAATATTGAGAGCTAATATTAATAATGATACATAGTAAATAACATGACAATAATAGATCATGGCTAATAAAAACAATAGTTAATACTGATAGTCTGTGCATACCCCATGACCAAACAATTTCACCCTGGTATATATCCAACAGGAATGCATACATTATGTTTCCCCAAAAGGCACACGAAATCATATTTATATTACCGCTATTCATAATAACCCCAGATTGTGCATTTCGAAGTCAAATTTCGAGGCACCAAAGACAGAAGATTATCTTTGTTGTTTTTGTAGGTGGGATCTTGCTATATTGCCCAGGCTGGAGTACAGTGGCTGTTCACAGGTCTGATCATAGCACACTACAGCCTTGAACTCCTGGCCTCAAGCAACCCTCCCACCACACCAAGCCTTAATAACATTTTAAAGAGTAATTGTAAACATTATGACCTCTCCTTTCACCTACATCGAATATAGGAAACAGCTGTATGTGCAATGCTTTTGTTAAACTATTAGCAAAGTTGTCATTCATTATGTTGTTCAAAGTCACTTAAATGAAGACCTCCAGGGTGGGTCTACTGAGGTTTATGAGAGACCAGAATAGACATTACCTTTCTCTGCCCTTCCTGAAAGAACCAAAGCTAGAGGCAGCTGGGTCAGACTGGGTCAAGAGGCATGAGGAAGGGGCAGTGACCAAAGACAGCAATGGTCACCAGAGGCCAAGCCCCTTCTGGAGGTGCCCAGAGGGAAGGCCTACTTAACAGGGAGCCCAGGTGGGAGACAATGCAGGAGGGGGGACGATTAGATTCAGTCTGTGGTGTTGGCCCCTCAGCAGGACCTGGTCCGGACCCAGGAGGCTCAAACGCTACCCAGATGCAGGTCTGAGATCCGTTTCCTTTGCACCAGGGTTTTTGCAGTAGCAAACAGTGAATTACACTATCCAGTCCTCTGGCCCACCTGGAAACTACCTCTTCTCTGGGGAGGATTTTTACCCCAGGTGAAGTTATGTATCAGACCAAGCCACCTCGAGCTGTCAGTACCAAGGACCCTAACCTGACTTTGTCCACCACTCCATGCAAGAGGATCCGCCCCTGCCTCCCCACAACAGTGTAATGCCCAAACTAGACCTCTGCCTGGGCTGGTGGCCAACCTGGGGAGCCATCTCTGCTCCTCTGCCTGATACAGACCCCATCCTCCCAAGGTTCAGCTACTGCTCTGGTGCGTCCCCCAACTCCCTAGGACTCCGCTGTGCCCGCATAAGCGCCACTCCTGACTGCCCTCGGCCAGTATCACGACAATACTGAAAGAAACGAGATAGAAAATGACCAGGGAGTAGGTAGCGCTCTTCCCAAGAGAGACACTATTAACTAACATTTGGTGTGCATACTCCTCTGGGGGGGGAGTGTATTAATATACGTACAGAAACAAAATTTAATATCAAATGCTAAAATAAGGGTGTCCCATAAATATTTTTCTTAGATTTCACTTTAACAACCCACAGGAAATCTTTTTGTCAATCCAAACATACAGATCTATTATAATTCACTCTTCTGAATCAGCGTTTAGAATTTCATGGAACATTCTACCTGTTTGAGGGCGGGGCACATGGGAGCAGCTAACCCCCCCAGGAGGGCCTGGCTAGAGGGTGAAAACAGGGAGAGTCCTGGGCCCCTGCCAATCCCCCCACTGGTGTCCTCCCCAGTCTGTCGGTCTACGGAGCAAGCGTCAGGGGTAGGTACAGGGTCCGAGCAGGGACAGGGGCGGAGGGAGTCCGCGAGGCAGCTAGAGCGGACGCACGCGCATGCACGGACGAGCCATGGGGCGCCCTCCCATGGCTGCAGCGCCCGTGGCAACTCCTGGCGGCCGCCCTGCCGGCGCGCGCGCGCGCACTGAGTCGTGGGTCCCAGGGCGTCCGTCGCCAGGTGGCGTGACTGCAACTCCCCTGCGAAGACGCACTACTGGGTCGCCTAAATCGACGGCCTGGCCTCCATCGTCGCCCTCTGCCCTTTGCCTGCTCTTCCTAGGCTCCTGTGACCGGTCCCTGCGCAACATGCAGCCCGCGGGCCTCGAGGGCCCCCACACGCTCGGCCGGCGGCCTCTGCTGCGTCTGCTGCTCCTGCTGCTGCTGTCTCAGCCCGTAACCCGGGCCCAGACCACACCCGGCGTCCCTGGCGCCCCGACCACGCCGGGCACCCCCAGGGCCCAGAGCTTGCAGGGGCACGTGCGGGCCCTGATGCGGGCCTTCCCGTTGGTGGACGGGTATGTAGGTGTAGTGTGGAGCGACGGGGGCTGAGGGCACCCCAGGGCAGAGGTGGGGGTTCTGAGCATGCAGGGCTGGCAAGGAGGCGTCCTCACAGCACTCCTGGATGCCGCCTCTCTGCCATCACCCATGGCTGTCCTTCCCGTTACCTCATTCCTGGTGGAACGCCCCCTCCTCTGACAGAAGGTCTCCATATTGTCTGTGTGACAGAGGGGCCTGGTGGGGTGGGGGAGGGGAGACCCAGGCATGTTGATATGTCCTGCCTGACCTGGAGGCCATGTCCCCACCCTGACCTTGACATCCCCAGCCACAACGACTGGCCCCTGATCCTGAGACAGCTTTTCCAGAACAAGCTACAGGATGTTAACCTGCGCAATTTCAGCCATGGCCAGACCAGCCTGGACAGGCTTAGAGATGGCCTCGTGGGCGCCCAGGTACCACAGGGACAAACAGGGTGCCACAGCATGGCTGTTGGGGAATATTGGGGCCACAGAACCCTGGCTGGGCCAGCTTCTGGGTGACTAGGTACCATGGGGCATGCAGTGGCCATCACGGACCTTCTAGGGAGTGTGGGACCTTAGAGGCCAAAACAGGGAACTGCATGGGTGTCCAGGGTTTGTGGAGACACAAGAAAATGACCAGAAAATCTCTGGTGAGTGTGGGAGCTGCAGGAACCACAAAGGATATGGTGGACTGGCCTTGGGGCATTCACATAGCACATGGACAACAGTTCATGATGTGTCATGAATCCGTTGTTTGGCTGCTGGCAGCAAACTTAATAGTCATCAAGATACTATGGGTTTTATGCAGTGCTTCACCTGGGGCCACTGACCCAAAAGGGCGCCTTGGGGACTGAGGCAGGAGTGGCTGGCCTAGGGGGTTGAAGACCACCCTGTCCTCATTCTGGACCCCTGGACCTATCCCCAGTTCTGGTCGGCCTACGTCCCATGCCAGGCCCAGGACCGGGATGCCGTGCGCCTCACCCTGGAGCAGATCGACCTCATTCGCCGCATGTGTGCCTCCTACTCTGAGCTGGAGCTTGTGACCTCAGCTGAAGGTGGGCTGGCTGACGATGAGGGGATAGTCAGGGTGTCACTCTAATGGTTCTGTTCTTGGGCTCTGACCGCTTGACTCTACCTTCTAGGTCTGAACAGCACTCAAAAGCTGGCCTGCCTCATTGGCGTCGAGGGTGGTCACACGCTGGACAGCAGCCTCTCTGTGCTGCGCAGTTTCTATCTGCTGGGAGTGCGCTACCTGATGCTTGCCCACACCTGCAGCACGCCCTGGTGAGCTCGGTGCCTGGCCAAGGTGGAATGGTAGATGGTGTGGTGGGGAAACTGCCCAGTCCCTGGGATGGGCCTGGCCAGAGAACGGAGGATGAAGAGGGGCACCGAGGGAGGCTGGACTCCCAACAGGTTCCTCATATTCCCAGAAAGTAGCTATCCCTAGGTCTTCACCTGTCCTGGAGGTAGGATGGATGGACAGACAGAGGGTCCCCAGGCTCTGATGGCCAAGGTGTGGCCAGCTAAATTGCTCTCCCTTGGCCACCCTGTAGGGCAGAGAGTTCCACCAAGTTCAGACACCACTTCTACACCAACGTCAGCGGATTGACAAGCTTTGGTGAGGTGAGGACTCCTGTTATGTTGCCCACCCTACCTACAGATCTGTGCACACACTTTTGCCCCTGACAACTCCCCCCCTAAAAAAAATCCAATTGTCCCTACAGAAGGTGGTGGAGGAAATGAATCGCCTGGGCATGATGATAGACTTGTCTTATGCATCGGACACCTTGGTGAGGCGGGCCTTGGAAGTGTCGCAGGCTCCAGTGATCTTCTCCCATTCAGCTGCCAGGGCTGTGTGCGACACTTTGCTGAATGTTCCTGATGACATCCTGCAGCTTCTGGTGGGCAGCCACCCCAGCCCTCAAACCCAGGGCTAGGCATGCTTCATCCAAAAATTCTTGACCCTGAACAAAGAAAGCTACCAGACAGGTCTCACACATCCTTAGACCTAAGGCTAGTTAGTCCTCTTTCATCCCTTAAACTCAAGGCCAAACCAGTTCCACCCAGGGACCCACAAACCCAGAGAGGCGAAGCCTTTTCCAACCCCTGAAGCCAGGACTGAGTGCTGTCCTGCCAAGGACCCCATGGCATGGGCGGCATGCCATTAGGCCAGAAGGGCTGAGCTGAGTCTCCCTTTGTCTATCCCTATAGAAGAAGAATGGTGGCATCGTGATGGTGACGCTGTCCATGGGGGTGCTGCAGTGCGAACTGCTTGCTAATGTGTCCACCGTGGCAGGTGAGCCCCACCTTGGCTCTTTGTGCAGCTCTGGCTTGGGCTGTGGCTGCCAGGGCCCTCAGGACAACTCCAGCAGTGTCACACACCTGTTGGGCAGTGGGCAGACCTCCCATCTTCACTGCCACCCAGATCTGGGGCCACAGAGTCAATGCTGATGGGTTTGATGCCTCTGTCTCTGAGTCTCATTTTTGCTCCCAATCCTTGAGCCTCTCATTTCCCACGTCTCAGGGCAAGACAGGCAGAGCCCCCACCAGGCTCTCAAGGAATCCAGAGGCAGGGTGGCTTCTGGGCAGGAAAAGTCCCAAAGGGGTGGCTCTGAGGTCCACTGTAGGTCCAGTGACTACCCTGCAGCCACTTCAGGACTCGTGGTTGGCCATGGCCTGGAGTGCTGGGGACAAGGCTGGTCACAGGGTCTAACACCAGCCTCATGCTGCCCACCACTAACCTCTACCCCCTAGATCACTTTGACCACATCAGGGCAGTCATTGGATCTGAGTTCATTGGGATTGGTGGAAATTATGACGGATCTGGCCGGTGAGTCCTTCCCCGGGGTTTGTCTCAGACTGGGGGACAGCAGAGAGTCCTTTAGTCTTTGTTCCCATCCTGGGGTCCTCCCATCCTTCAGGCCTTGATGATAGGCTCTGGTGTTCCAGCTTACTGGCAGCCCCCGCCCCCACTCTTGGGGACTGTTTCCTAGGTTCTCCCTGTCCCTCCTGTGGCCCAGTGGCCCCACTCTAGACTGTCACACTTGGTAAGTACTCCCCTTCCCCAGGCAGAGCTCGTTTGCCCAGCACGTGCTGCACTTCCAGCCCAGCAAATCTGCTGCGGGCCGACCATCTGCTTAGCCGGCGGAGGCTACAGAAGCCCAGCCCTCAAGAAGCCTATAAAGTTGCAATCAGTGGCCTGAAGAGCTTGGCCTTCAGTTTCCCATATGTGACTAGGGCTGGTGGACAGCAGGCCCTAGACCAGGATCAGGGCTAAGGTCCCACAGCTGGCTGTTGGCTGGCCACACAGGTTCCCTCAAGGCCTGGAGGACGTGTCCACGTACCCGGTACTGATAGAAGAGTTGCTGAGTCGTGGGTGGAGTGATGAAGAGCTTCAAGGCGTCCTTCGAGGAAACCTACTGCGGGTCTTCAGACGAGTGGAACAGGTACGCTGCGCTGGTCAAAAGGATGGTGCCATGGTTGGAGCAGGTGAGGGATTGCTGTGGGAGCCCCTGACTGCTGACTTCCACCCCCAGGTGAGAGAGGAAAACAGTGGGCAGAGCCCTGTGGAGGCTGAGCTTCCAAACAGGCATCAGAGCACGTCCTGCCACTCCCAGCTTCTGTCTCAGCCTCAGAATGGACACCTGGCCACACACCTGGATTCGACCAAGTGGCCAGCCAGTCGGGTCCTCCAGAGCTCCTCAAAAGCCTCCCCATACCTTGTTCTAGGCCCTGTGGCTGCTGCCACCTTCCCAATCCTCATCCAATGACTCTGGCGACTTGGCCAACCCCCCTAGAGGTCCCTGTGGCAAAGTTCCACAAAGTCCCCTTCCTAGTCCAGGCACAAGCATATGCTGAGAATAAACATTTCACACAAGGAGCCAGGTGTGAGGGTCCTTCCTTCTCCATGGTGGGAGTGGGGCCAGGTGGGCTTTGGCAGGTGAGGGGTCTTGTGGTCTGGCCTCAGCTGCTGCAAGTGAGTGGTTTCCACCCACCTCCTGCTTTGTCTTTCTCAGGAAAGCCAGAGGCATCTTACCCAATTCTTGCACTAAGGCTGGGCTCGGTGGCTCGAACCAGTAATCTTAACACTTTGGAAGGTGAGGTGAGGGGATTGCTTGAGGCCAGGAGTTCAAGACCAGCCTGAGCAACATAGACAAGACCCATCTCTACAAAAAATAGAAAAAATTAGCTGGGCATGGTGGCACACACCTGTAGTCCCAGCTACTTGGGAAGCTGAGGCAGGAGGATCACTTGAGCCCCCCAGGAGTTTGAGGTTGCTGTGAGCTATGATTGAGCCACTGCACTCCAACCTGGGTGGCAGAGTGAGACCCTGACTCAAGATCAAAGAATTCTTATGCCAAAAGCCTGAGCCCACAGAAGAGCACATTTGTGTATGCAGATCTATTTTTGAATTCTGTTCCATTTATTTGTTTTTATTGTTGTTGTTGTTTTGAGACAGAGTCTCG